>NW_019727418.1:52115-57849 GCF_002891405.2 Cryptotermes secundus | reverse complement strand
TTAGTATATTCATCTTTGGTGAAATTCTTGGGTATTGATATCTCTAAAAATTTGAGCTGGTTGAATCACATTCAATATATCTGCCTTAAGCTGATCAAGGCTCTATATCTGATCAAATCCTTTCATAATTCTGTTAGTTTTCAGGTATTAAGAAATGTATATTTTCCTAAATTTGAATCCATATTTATGTATGGTATTATGTTTTGGGGTGGTGGAGGTAAAGAGATAGATACAGTTTTTAAAGTACAAAAAAAATGCAAAAGAGCCATTATGGGCGTTGATAATCGGGCATCCTGCAGAAGGCTGTTTGGTGAGTTAGAAATTTTAACTGTTACTTCTTTGTATATACTGGAGATTTTATGTTTTATCATAAAAAATAGAATCTATACAACTCTGAACTCTGATGTGCATAATTACAATACAAAGCATAAACATAATCTGTATGCCCAACATTGTAATACAAATCGTTGTAAGAGAAGTGTGATAAACATGGGCATAAAACTATACAATAATCTTCCTATGGAGTTAAAGAATGTATCTGATTTTAAAGTGTTTAGGAGGAAATTGAAGTGTTATTTGTTGCATAATGCCTTCTACTCTCTTCAGGAGTTTTTTTATATGTAAGATGTTGAATTAAATGACTGTAATTGTCTGTTAATGCATGTGCTGGTGGTTTTTTATATAATTTATTTAAGTATTTATGTATTCTTTGATTATGTTAGGTGTGATTGTTATTAAATCTATATATTCTCTTTGACTTTATCCGATTGTATATTTTACAGTTATGGATGTAAATAAAATTATGAATTATGAATTAAATAACAAAATCTCTATTTGAAAAATTCCCCCAAAATATATTATATTTACAATTTAAATTTACAATTTACAGTTCATTATTATAAATGTGTACTTACATTTTGTCAAGCTATTTCGTTTTCCCAGCTCTCCATATCCAGTGTCTAGTAGTTGACATTGGTGTGGTATTGCTCAAAACATGGGTCTAGGCAGAGAGACGGTGTCCCGGGGCAGTTTTTACACCTGTATCTAGTTTGTTTTCTCTTTCCACCTTCTTCTTCCAACTTTATAAGTTTCGGTTTTGGGATTTTCTTAAACGAAATGCTGTCCCATCAATCTTGTACATTCCATGTCGGTATCTGAAGGACGCCCTTCGCGCTTTTCTAAATTCTGTCCATGGGACTTTGCTATGATCTTATTCACTAAGTTTATTCTGAATAAAAGATGATCTTTCTTGTTACCAGCCTTGCAGTACAGAATGTAAGCATTCAACACTTCTGTATTTACTAAGTGGTTGAATAATTTCTTGTACCACGCTTTTTTCCTTTTCCTTTCTAGCAAGAATGTTTCTAGTAGCTGATCTTTCAAGTCTACACCTCCCATATATTTATTATACTCTATTACACACATAGGTTTATTTACAAATTCTAACCCACCCTTTTGACTTATGGGTTGCATTTCGTCTGAATGTTTAGTAGACAGCACTGAGACATCGCGCTTATCCTTCCACTTCAACGCCACCAATTTCCCACACTTTGCACTAACTACTTCTCCTTTCTTCAGTTTCTTTTTTAGATCTATTGGCATAACTATGCGCATGATACTCACTGTTCCAACAGCATCTGTTGTCCTCTGAACTACTAATCTCTGGAAAAGATTGGGACTGCTATAAAAATTGTCCATATAAACACATCTGCCTGAGTCTAATAGTTTCTCGCACAAACTTAGAACAACTTTTGTTGAGAAAAGATCTGTGTCTTCAGTGATTTCACAGCCTAATTTTATCCCTGATCGACTGTAGATTATAAAATTTCACAAATATCCTGCAGAATCACAATGTTCAAAGATTTTAATCCCAAACTGGGAAGCTTTCATAGGAATATACTGTTTCCACGAAAGTCTACCTTTCCACAATAACAAAGATTCGTCGACACTTACTTCTTTTCCCGGTATGTACACTTTCTTGAACTTCTTTTTCAAATATTCACTAACTGGAAGAATTTTGTACAATTTAGGATCTCTTTTTACAGTTTCCTTATAGGTGTTATCTACAAAATGGAGAAATCTGGTCAGCAATGAAAACCTTTCTTCACTCATTACAATGGGAAGAAATGGTGTTTCTAACATATGTTTCCTACTAAAATACATCCTGAGGTTTGGTTTCTGAATTATTCCCATCAGCATAAACAAACCTAGGTATACCCTAATTTCATTCGAAGTTGTGGGAACCCACTTTTGAAACCGTGATTTTATTTGCGTCAGGGGCAAGAAACTGTCCCGCCAGACAAGTTACATGACCCAGATGCCATGGGGCTCCGATAAGAGAGTGTCGCAAGGCAGAAAAGGAATAACAAATTCAAAATGTTGACACAGGCGTCAGGCAAATTCGACCCCTAGGTTGGTAACATTGTAAATCAGACACAGCTGCTTTGTCGCCAGTAAGCCAAGCCAGTAAAAAAAAAAATACAGACACACAAACAGATAACAAGCACTCAATGAAAGTTAGCTAACAAATTATCTCTCTCAAAGCAAGTCGGAATGTGAGTGGGAACAATTCTTTCGTAAGCAGCAGACACCAGATGCTTTGTCCCAAGCAAAGCGAGTAAAAAAAATACCACACACAAACAGATAGCGAGGAATGAAAGAAGTCAGTATTAGCTCACATATACATTCACTGGAATTACATCCATCAAAGCGTCGGCATTAAGAATTCTTAGTGAAAAGTTTGGACTCAACATATGGGATGCGCACGCTTAGAGCATGGGTTTCAGCCGATGAAGATGTGCCGCACACGCTTAGGGATTTAAATGGCTCCGCTTAAAGTCACGCTCAAGGGGTTAAATAAGCCAAGAATGAACCATGCTGGCCTGTCTGCATCCAGCCTTATGTATTTTCTTTCGCAGCCAGCAATGTTGCAAGAAGAGAGGTGCCAGTGGAATGCGGTGTGCGTTATGGGCCAAAGGAAGGACAAATGCTGGATGTGTTTGGAGGACAGTCACTGTCACATGGTAATTGTAATAAGCAGGACCAGTTCTCTTCTCTTCTGTGCTCTTCTCCTCCCCTTTCTTCTTACCTCCTCCTGTCTGTTTTCTCATATCTTTTCCCTTTTATTTCCTTATCTTCTCATCCCATATCCTGTCGGGCCTCTTCTTTCTTTTCCTGTCTTCTCTCCTCTTTTCTGTTGTCTTCTTTTCCTCCCTACTGTCCTCTTGTCTCTGTCCTAGTCTTCTCATCTGAGACAATGCTATTCTTACAGAACTACTGGGTTTTTGGACTTATTCTTGTTGTAGTGTTGTTGAAACAGCTGACATTGTGGCTCTCCCCCTCTGCAGATGCCCCTATACTGGTGTACATACATGGAGGTTATTGGCAAGAGTTAAATCGGGACATGTCAGCATACTGTGTCATGCCCCAGTATCAGTCTGGGATCAGAGTCATCATCGTGGGATATGACCTCACACCAAAAGGTCACTTCCTGTACCCAATTTTACTTTAGTCACTTGAACAGAGCATTTTAAGTAACAAGAATGAGATGAGCTGGGCACGTAGCATATGTGGGAGAAACAAGAAACAAGCACAAAATGTTGTCCTGACCAGTTAAATCACAAATCACATAGGATATGCTTTTTCTAGGATCATTACTGTGATTAAAACAAGAATGTGATGGAAGAGATGTGTAGAATGCATTTGGGAGGCAAAAGTGCAGACAGGTTTGGCTTGGAAGTTTCATAGGAAGATACCAATTTTCAGATCAAGAAGCAGACTAAAGGATAATAATACAGTGAGTCTTAAAGGAGTGGGATATGTGTCATATCAGTTTGTCCGATTTACTCTGAAATTGGATTTAGTTAGTACATTTTTAATTTTAGTTCTGAACACCAAATTTGCCCCAAATCCCCACTATCTGTGTGGAGTTATGTATAAATGGACAGAAAAATGGCTCACTGTATGAGGTTTAAGGTTCTCACAGCTTTGACTGGCCTTCTGGGATGTGGCACCATGTTCGTGTAGACTTGTATTTGGGAGGTGCTCAAGTTCAGATCTCAGCTGGGACACTGGCTGTCCTGGTTGAGGTGTTTCATAATTTCTTCCAAATCCTTTTCATGTTATCAGTCATTCTACATAGTATCCTACATACTGACAGCATTTTTAAGTAAGTCACGAAATATGACCATGTATTATAGTAATTATGTACAAATGTTTCTCTCCAACTTGTCACTGTTGCGAGTGTACTTCTGTGTCTCTTCCAGTGAAGCTGAGTGAAATTGTGGAAGAAATCAAAGAAGCAGCAGAATATATTCTCAACATGGCTGCCAAGTTTGGAGCAAGGTAATGTTACAGATGCCAATATATTTTTTTTTTTCTTGGCACAGTTCTCTCTCAGTCTCATTCTTAAGTATTGTGGTCTGATTTGCAGCTGCACTTCCAACTGAGCAGTGACTGTTGTGATTGTTTTCATCTCAGACCTGCAGAGGGCAGTGAATTCAGTCATCTCACTGACAGTATCATAGTCTTCTTTCACCTTTGCCACTTCCATTGCTTCTGAGCCATCTAGCAACAAAGTCTCTATCTTTTTCTGTCTTCCCTGAGTTCCTCTTCCTCGTGTACCAAGTTCTTCCTTCGTGCTGTGTGACATCATTCCTAACCTGTTGTTTGCATCATTATGTTTATCCTTTAGACATTTTCCAATAGTTTCATGTTCAGAGTTTTCTTTTGGATTTTATCATATTTTTTTCTAAAAATGTGCCATCTAGCAAGTAGCCTAGTCACTATCATGACTGAGCAATTCAGTTTTCCTTCATAGTTCTGTATAAAAATGAATATGCAGTCAATAAAGTAGTGTTAAATAAACTGTCATTTCCAAGTAGACAAACATGTAGCTGAAATCTTTAATGATTTTAGAAACAAAGAAATGTATGTGTCCTGCTTTTGTTTTGCTTTTGTTTGTTTTTGACAGATCTGTGTGGTTTTGTGGCCACTCTGCAGGAGCACACTTAGTAGCCATGCTTCTATTCTCAGGGTGGTTGGACCAATTGGATGACAACATGTGCTGTACTGTTAAAGGCTTTGTATTAATCAGTGGTATATATGACTTGACACCCCTTGTCAGCACATATATCAATGATGCCCTCAAGCTGTCCAGGTGAGTACTGTGTCTTATTGTGACATTTTCCGTTAACTGAAATTAACCATATGCCAACCGCAATTGAAATTGAATGCTTTCAGCACTGCTCAGCATATTAAAACAGAGCAAGAGAGGTCAGTTATATCATGTCTCAAAGCTTCAGGATACAGTGACTTCTTAACCTTTATCATAACAGGAACAGGGATTTTTAGTCTCATGATACATGCTGTGTTGTTGGCACCTGTGTGTTAATTCACATGTAACATTCTGTTATCAAAAAATATATGATCTTAAGGCAGGTGATATTCAGAAAATACTTGCTATCATTCAGTTCATAATTTCCCGTTTTCCATCATCATCATCAGTAATCTGTCAGACGACATGTCCACAGTCTCTTCCAAAACAATTCCTCCACTTGATGCGATCTAGAGCTTTCTCCTTCAAATGACAGTATCCTCTTCTGTCCCCAAGGTCATCCAGCATCTTCTTACGTCTTCTTCCTCGTCTTCTTGTCACTTCTATCCTCCCCTCTATCTTTCCTTCGATAACTTCTTTTAGAAGGCAGTTTCTGCGTAAAACATGACCAATCCAATT
>NW_019727418.1:47797-51681 GCF_002891405.2 Cryptotermes secundus | reverse complement strand
CTTCCTTGGTAAGGCATTCGCTGTACAAGTTGAACAGAATTGGTGATAAACAGCATCCTTGTCGAACTCCTCTTCCAATCTGCACACTTCCTGTCTCCCCTCTGTCCAGTCGTACTCTAACTTTCTGATCCATGTACAATTTGCTGATCAATCTTCTTTCACGCCAATCAATACCTGTTTCTTTTAGGATCTGCATTAATTTGGTCCAGTTTACACGGTCAAATGCCTTCTGCCTGTCTATGAAGCAAACACACAATTCTTCATCTATCTCCCATTTTCCATCTCCTTTAAAATCTTAAAGGTTAAAATTCATGACTATCATTTTATCTTTTATGTCAAATGGAACTTGTTTTCCCTCACTCTGATGTAAGAACATCATGAGTGCATGAGAACAGGGTGCAGAGGACTGTGAGAGAGTAAGTAGCTGAAATGTTTAGATTCTGACAGCAGTGATATGATTTTAGGGATGTAAAGCTGTGTTGGCCATCTGCTTTTTGCTGGTTTGTTGCATAGCTTACATTTTAACTCTTGAAAATGGAGGCAGTACACTCCTCTGAAGCATTTGTGGTCTTCTATTTGAGTACACAGTGTTACAGCGCATCTGATAGTACTCTTTGGAAGCAACGAGAAAATGCAAAACATGTAATGTGGTACTTTAGTAGTCTTTAAGGTATGTAGGGTGATTAAATTATGAAGGGTGAGATGCATGTAACTTGCTGTCAGTTGCTTAACAAGAAGTACATACAAAATTATAATAAATCTCAAGAAATAAATTTACTTGAAGTAGGTAGGCTTTCTTAGGAAATTATATTGAAATGGATCTTGGTGAAATAGTTGTTCAGATGTGAAGTGGGTTGCTTTACCTCAGGAAAGGATCCAGTGATTGGCTTTTATACTCACTGTGGTGAAATGCTAGAGTGCATAACAGCATTGAGTGTATCTTTCAGAACTCCAGAGTGTCTGATGGAATTCCAGTTTCACATCAGAAGTAGAACCTTCAAGAACTCTTGCATGCTGCAAGTTATCAGAGTTACCACTTGGAAGATACAAGATAGATAGATACAAGATTTATGATTTGATATTCTCATTATTTTCTTCTGGCTTGAAATGCAATGTAGTTTGGTAGATAGGTGCCAGCATTTTGGAGGAAGTTCTCCTGCTTTCTACCCTGATGCCCCAATAGTGAAGGCAGCTCATTCCTGTGGAATCTTGTTACATATTTGTCAGATTACATGATGTCATATCTGAGGAAAGTGTAAGCTTAGTATTAAAATTGATTTTGTTATGTGAGCTATTTCTTGTTTGTTGTCAGTGAGGAGGCCAGATCACTTAGCCCCATGCTGCTGAATATCACCTCTCCACTCATGACAAAGCTGAAGGTATTAGTTGCTGTAGGTGAGCATGACTCTCTGCAGTTCCAGCGGCAGAGCTGTGAGTTTGCCGAGGTGAGGTGAGAGGCAGGATGATTTTGTGTGCTTAAGATGGTTGTGGGCATGGCCTTGATCCTGATGTTTGTCTTGAGCGAGTAAACAAAATCTTGGATAAATCTCAGTCAGAATCATTAGCCTCAATTTTTTTGATGTGATTACATGAAAACAGCAAAAATATGCCTACTAGCTGTGTGTCTGGCTATTGATTCACTTCTATACATAATGGCTACAGAACTGCTGAACATATTTTCATGAAATCTGACATTTGGGTTAAGTTTTGCTAAAATCTATTGATATGTTGCAGTTTAGGTTAAAATTGCATGCCAGTACAGGACAGTGTATGAGAACCATAAATTGCTGAGTATGTACTGGGTTAAAAATGCTTCAAACAAAAACTGTGAGAAAAAATGAAGCAAACATTTTATGTTGAATACCCTTATTCCATACATCTTAGTGTTTTTGATGTACCGAAAAGAAACTGAATGCTCTAGGATTGTTTCATACATTTCATAACTTATTAGTTTTAGAAAAGAACGCTTTGCATCTGCTTCTGAGTTGGACAAATTGCTGCTAATCACACCTGCTGAGTATTAATGCACGATATAAATACTGTCTCTCTGAAAGCATTTCCTTTTTTACTTCTTTTGGCTTGTTTTGGACTTCATCCATCGTCAGGTATGTAAAAGACAAAAGACCACGATGTTTTGGAGACTGGATCTGTCTCCGTCTTCAGGTGGGTAGGGAAGGATAAACTTACTCAGTTAGGCCCGTTAGAAAGAGCTAGTCTCAGTCACTGGATCCAGTCTCTGAAATGTCGTGGTCTTTTGTCTTTTACATACCAGACAATGGATGAAGTCCAAAACAAGCGAAAAGAAGGGCAGTATACACCATCAGAATCCTTTCAAGTCTATTTCCTTTTGATAATTGATAAACCTGTCTCTTGACAGTCCTCATCAGCTGATATTACCTGTCTCACAGAAACTCAGACATCATGGCCAGCAGGTGGACTGTGTGACAGTGTCTGGGGTGGATCATTTTGACATTGTTGAAAATCTTCAGCAACAAGATTTCACCTTGACAAGAGCAATCACAGGACTTGTTACAGGAGGACCAGCATCGGTGCCCAGACATAGCTGTGACACCAAATATGCTCTTCAGAGCAGTGCTTGTAGCAGTGGAACCTCATGAATTTCAAAACCTGGTACGGCAAGTGAAGTAAAGGATACAAGAACATGGCCCATCCAGGTATACCACATACTTCCTGAATACAAGTCGCCAGTGTGCTCTCAATCATGTCAGTAAGTCCAACTTTATAGCAGTTAATCTAATATAGAGAGGGTCCTGAAAGTTATTATGGGTCTGTATTTGCTTAACCTTTAAAAAAACCGAATCATAGAAGGGGAGCAGCTGCTATCTAATAGCAAGAAGGTGTGGCATCCTATACAGATGACAATACAAGATACACAATAACTTCATCACCGTCACAGGCTGCGTCATAGTTCAAGTGGATAGAACATGCACCACTTACACGCGGAAAACCACCGCATATCATGTGCACATAGTAATTAACATTTCGCGGACCGGTGACTTAAATATTTAAATCACCCTGGGGACCGGCGTTTTTAAACCTTCTACCCTAACTTGTGCACTGTTCACTTTAAAAATTAATATAAAATCTCCTAATTAATTTTATGAACTGAAATTTTTGGAGAAGACTTACCAGAGCTCCTAGAAGTGCTTCAGAGTGTGATATTTCTGGAAACAATCCCCTCTGTGAAGAGGCATGACGCAGAACTTGCAGACGTAGGAAGTCTTGCTTCGCTTCTTGTGCACAGTGCACACACGGCACTGCCTAGAAGGATACTTCCCCGTCGATTGTTCGCTCATCACAATTTTCATGAGGGTATGTTTCCGCATATCACCCAAGGGTCGCCCAGGGGGGTCCATATGAGGCCTCTGTGGGGTGGGAGTAGATGGTGTCACCACGTTTCAGGGATTTACATTCCTCTTTCAGATCTGGAGGAAGGCCTCTGTTCACCCTAATTGTATCACAAATACATACTTTCCTTGAAAGTAGGTATTCTGCAGTTGCCACACTGTTATAAAAATTATATTGATAAACGTGATAATTTTGATCCGGATAGGGATCCAAAATGGAAACAATAGTTTCTTGCAATTTCTTGCCTTCACTGGAATAAATTTCTAAATTTCCAATATAGCCTGAAGTACAATATTATATTTAAGCATCCTGTTACACTCACACAATATATATGAGACAAACTCCGTCTTAAGTGCAACAATTTAATTGTAGTTCTTTCTTCTTCCCTTCCTCCACACTACATGTTTCGGCCCTAAATGGCCATCATCAGGTGTATTCTTACGTAGCTGCTACACTGCCCGTAGTTTAAAATTTAAAATCACCAGTCTTTCCAATTGTATGTATGTATAAAATCT
>NW_019727418.1:47298-47507 GCF_002891405.2 Cryptotermes secundus | reverse complement strand
CCGCTGCAGCACTATAGACATAGGGCGTGTACCCCGAGAAAATTTAAATTTTTAAAAATTTGGAAAAAGAAAAAGATCAGAAAATTTATAGAGATTTTAATTTGAAATGAAGTTTAAAAAAAGTGCCAATTTTAGAAATCAAATTGACACGTGTAGGTTAACAAAGATTTTATACATACATACAATTGGAAAGATTGGTGATTTTAAAT
>NW_019727418.1:46135-46773 GCF_002891405.2 Cryptotermes secundus | reverse complement strand
GTATTTACGCGAATTCACCAGACATTGCGTGATACTGGTTCTCTTGCAAGTGTTTCTGTGCACTCTGAAAGGCAGGATGTACGAATGATAGACACACGAGAGCACATTCTTGATATTGTTCAGTGAAGTCCGCGTCTGTCACTCGTAGAATCGCCTCTCACATCGGCGTATCACGTATTCAGGTGTGGTGAACTTTCCATGATGAAGGTTATCCTTACCATGATCAAATGGTACAACATCTGGAACCAGGCGACCATGCACAGCGTATGGATTTGTGCCACTGGATAAAAAGCTCATCCCGAACTGTTAAGCGTCATTTTATTCAGTGATGAGGCGTCTTTTACCTTGGACGGTGTAAATAATTTACGAAATGTGCATACGTGGTTCCATAATAATCCACATGAGATAATGGAAACGAAATTCCAAAAGAGATTGTCCATGAATGTACGTTTAATACAGTTATGTAGTCTGTTTATACTACTATGCGCAGCCAGCCACATTACATCAGCGCTTGCCAGTCATGTGTCATGTATAGTGCTTGGAAACCCTAAGGACAATTATGACATGGCGAGCGAGTATTTTGTACTTCAATTTTATGGCTTCACGTCACTCACAAGTTAGTTTGATGTTACATACAT
>NW_019727418.1:7557-45548 GCF_002891405.2 Cryptotermes secundus | reverse complement strand
AGCCCCATGAGAATGATTATTGCCAAATTTTTTTTTTCATTTCTGCTGAAGTGACATCCACCCACTTCAACACCTTATAGGTACTGTCGTATGCCTCACGGTGTTGGAGATAGTATCTGTTGGAGATAGTATCTGTTGGTCTCCTCACACGACATGTCAAAGAAACTATCTCCAAAAAACAGTTCAGTTACTTCAGACACTTGTGTAGGGTCCGATGGCATTTGTCTCACCCCTGGATCACCAGTAAACTTTCCCGAAGTGGGTGTTTTGTCCACTTTACCCCATGTGGCTGTCCCCGCAATGCTAGCACTCGCACTTTCATCCGAGCTCTCACTGTCACTTTCACTTTCTCTTCTGGTCACATTATTTTGGGGGCCCCTGTCACTGCCACTGACACTGCCCTCGCTATCAGAAGACGAAGCAGTTGGCAAGTCAGATAACTCATCGGAGATCAAATCACAGATTTCTTCTTCTCTGAGAGCTCGCTCGGCCTTCAACTGCTTTCGTCTCTGAGCCATGTCGACACTGAGAATATCTTGCCTCACACATAGAAGCTTCGACTTGAACAAAGGCACTTTTCTTTAGCGTGAGAGGGGAATAGAGAGCAGTCACGTTGCTGACTCGGAAAACAAACATTCCGAAGGTCAGCTACACAGTACTTTTACAGACACGTGGCCACCAAAGCGAGGAATAGTGTGTTGCAACATAACGTGTCCTAAAAGCCTAAATCTAGGCGACCAGTCTGCCACGTTTAAAACCCAAACGCCTAGGCCTAGGCGTCCGGTCCGCAAAGTGTTAAAAAGCAAAGCAAACTCCCAGAAAACCCCTCTACTTTATGATACTTCATAATTTTAATTTTAATTTTAATTTAATTTAATTTAATTTTAACTTTTAACTTCTGAGTTATAATGTTTTACATTTTAAGACTAATATTCAGATGTAATGAAACATAAGAATCGTAATGAAATATATAACCACTAACATGGATCCACATTAGAAATGCAATTCAATATGAGTGATACACTTCATGAATGTTGCCTGTTGATGATCCAGCTGGCTCAAAACATGCAAAAAAATGTACATAATAAACGAATATTAATGCAATAATGGTGGTTTATTTATTACAAATTTGTTATGTTGATGGTTGTATAATAATACTATATAAAGGGTGTTTCACTCAGGGTGGAACCTGGCATTTTGTTAATAACTCGGATACTAATAAAGATATTGCAACGAAATTTGGAGTGGACTTACCTCAATTCATGTGAAGTCTGATGACATCATAACAAGTGCTGGAAATGGCCACCATTTGCGTCCAGACAGCATTGGACTCGGCATGCCATGTTTTGGAAAGTCCTTGCCCATACGTCAGGTGTCACTTCTTGGACGGCCTCACTTATGTTTGCTTTTAAAGCCTCTATGGTTTGCGGTTTGTTGGCGTAAACTTGCGCTTTCAAATGTCCCCACAAAAAATCAGGAGGCGTTAGATCGGGCGAGCGTCATTTCCAGGGGACTTTGGCCACTGCGCTCGCCTGATCTAATGCCGCCTGATTATTTTTTTGTGGGGACATTTGAAAGCGCAGGTTTACTTCAACAAACCGCGAGTCATAGGCTTTAAAAGCAATCATAAGTGAGGCTATCCAAGAAGTGACACCTGACGTATGGGCAAGGACTTTCCAAAACATGGCGCACCGAGTACAATGCTGTCTGGACACAAATGGTGGCCATTTCCAGCACTTGTTATGATGTCACAAGACTTCACATGAACTGAGGTAAGTCAACTCCAAATTTCGTTGCAGTATCTTTATTAGTACCCGAGTTATTAACAAAATGCCGGGTTCCGCCCTGAGTGAAACACTCTTTAGTAATACACAACAGGATGCAAACAATAAAGATAACTCCAGACATAGGCTAAATTCAGTTATTGGCCAGGTATCTGTCATGACATGAAAGGAGTGCACATTGTAATTTGCTAATTGAAACTTTATTGATATAAGCTTCATTTCAGCAAATTGTGTCTCCAGTATGTATAATGGTTAAGCAAATATAGTCTCCTAAAAGTCTAAATGGCTTTCTGGACACTGTATAAAAGGGTAAGTTTCCCCTGTTTTCTACTGTGGATCTCATAGAGAACTTGCAAAGATATTATGGTAACTACTCTGTAATCTTGCCAGTATGTTTAGTAGCCACAGCTGTCAGAGTGATTTGCAAGTATTTTAGTAGAGTTTTTGGATGGGGTTTATGTTACCATTCCCAGTCATTCTTTAATTGCGTGACTAAACTTTGATTTCTTAATCCGAGGTTACTCCTGTAAAGCTTTATGCACTCTGTATTGTGATATTAACAAGGAGAGCAACTACATCCCTGTGAAGAACAGTTCTGCTTATGATTATATGAAGAAAAATAATCAAGCATAGGTGACTTGCAATCAGGAAGGCTGAATTTGTTGCCTGATTAGTGCCCTGTGATTGTTAAGTATGTCTTGGCTTGTGTTCGTCGTCTGCCTAATAATTCAGACAAAGTTAATTTTCTTAATGGTTCATTGTGTTTATGAGGTGCATGTTTGCTTGTTGTCTTTCTCATGATTGAACCCACATAATATGCCAGTTAGGGATATGCTAGCATTGTGGAATTAAAACATTGTCTTCCTTCTGTTTCTCACTTACCAACCTGTTAGATTAATTGCCTCTGTGGGTACAGGTGTCCAGCAAAGACAACATTTTGTGTCTTTAAACATGTTTATATTATTCAAGCATAATTCTCGTACTTAAATATTGCATGTTCTCATTAACTGTTCATGCTGCAGCCTTTGGTATGCATTATTGTTTGTCTTTGTCTCTTTCTTCATGACCACATGGATGATGAAAACAAGAGAAATGTTCACAGTTAAATGTCACATATTCATAACTCACATCATGAGACTACAATAATAAAAACATTTGGATTGTGGTCTTCTGAGTTATGAAATCATGTTGACTAGTATGTGGGTACCATCATAATGGAGGAAAAGTGATATCCATTGACAAGACTGCACAGTGTTAAAGTCCAAAAGTCCACAGTGTGAATGATAACTTCTGTGAAGACATAAAACCTGATGTAAGAAAAACGTTTATTGTTGTGGTGTCTATGTACAGTATGAGACACAGATGCATTGGCATTACCGAACCTTTATACTGTCAAACTACACTACAGAAATGCCAAGGCTTGTTGGGTTTAAATGCAGCTGCTCACAGAAATCCACAGTACTTGCTCATATTACCTTCAAATGACCACAGATATAGATGTGCAAAGGCCTGTTCTTTCTTCTGATTGTTAATATATGACAGTTGATTCTGTCTATTGAAAATACTACTGAACCCAGCAATTAATAGTAATCTGATCTCTTAAGCTTTGGCAGTTTAATGCAAGTATGCCAAGCCTGTCCAATCAGCTTGTGGTGTGCAGAGAGTCAAGGAAACTGTTTGCAGGTAGTGTAGTCCTGACAGTCTATACAGACTATATACACTCTGTATAGTTATTATTTGCAAATTAAGTATGATTTCATTATAATGTTAAGTCATCTGGTAATGACTCTTTATTCCATGCACTTATGTGGTCTCTCAGGAAAAATCAGTTCTTTGATATCTTTATCCCTCACCCCAATTCTTCCTTTACTTTACACCTGCTCAGCCTTTATCTGCTTATTTCTAATGTATTCCATGCCTATCCCTTTTATTTGGCGCTGCCATCAGCATTCCTCAACCGCATCTTTGTTGCTTTTCCTTTATGTTAAAAAACGGCCATGTTATATATGTAGTATATCATTTCAGCATTTTCCCTGAGTCTTGTGTCTTCTGTGATTACAAGTAAAGAAACGTGCATTGAACTGCCTTCTCTGTATCAGATGTGAATGCATGTACTTGTATTATTATTGAATGTTGCATCAGGGCTGTCTGACAATTACTTATATCTGTAAGACATTGAGAGAAACTGCGTCCTCTGTAAGTGCATGCAAACCTACATTAAACTGGCTTTTTTGTGTAATGTGTCTAAGTAATATGTTGGCTCCTGAAATACTCAAAACATGTATAAGGCAAGCACAATGTTGGACTACTAAAACTATGGTCACTGGTTTGGATCCAAGTAGAAGCATATATGTACGACTGCAACTATGTCTACATAGGCAAGGGGCTTTGCAAGGAACTGGTCTCCCATTGGAATAGCTCCACCAGGTGTCTTGCAGGTAAATGCAGATTTTTCATACTTTTGCATCCCTCCTTTGGCTTAATTATTCTGGTCAGAAATCGATATCAAAGAGGAAAGACAAGGATAACACATTGAGATGAGATGTAAATGAAAAATGAAGTTAACTGGAGTGGACTTGGTGGTCCCAGAATAGAACAGTGGGCCATCATTCACAATGTTCTTTGTTCAGTCCTTGGCTGAATCCCTGTGCAGATTTTGGTGTGCATCTGCCTTCATCTCTACCAAAGATAAAACTTTGGAAATGTGAAGAATACCAGTATTTGAACATTCTGCTGGTAAATAGTAACCTGTTTGTCTGCATTTATTCTGTGCTTGTGTAGGTAGTTTCTTTGCCTTGGGCTGATCCCCCATCAAGGTGTCCTACCGACTGGTCCACCGAACCTCCTATCCAGTGGGTAACAGGGGCTCTTTCCCCTTGGGCAAAGCAGCAGGGACATGAAGCTGACCACTCATCTCCAGCTAGTGCCAAGGTCAAGAAAATATGGCTCTATGCATCCACTCCCCCATATGCTTTCATGGTGTAGCGCTTAGTTAAGCAACTTTAATTAGGTATCTGGCCTTTACAGCAGGCTTGGGAACCTATTTGGAATTGCTGCATAGGGTGCTCTTTTGTTATATTCGGGGATTTGAGATTGCATAAATTGAACAGAACTTAATGAAGATTAACAAGAGTTTTATCCAGTGGAACATCAGGGATGCAGATATGAAATATGTACCAGCATGGTTTCAAGTAAATGCTTGTAATTCTTGCACATTGCCTACTGGAATGAGACTGTGTAGCGTGGTAAATAGGTGTCAACATTATGGAGGAACCATTCGTCTTCCAGGCAGAAAGAAGGTTCAGAAAACAAGAAGAATTGAGGATGTTTGAAAACTGATGAGAATATGTAAACCAGAGAAGGATGTAGTAAGAGAAATGTAGAAACTAGCATCAATTTTTACTGTTCATGTAATATTTTTGGGAAGATTAAATAAAGAAAGAGTCATCGTTTACATTCCCTACAGAACGGACAATATTTTGTAAGATGAGGCACCGACTAAATAATTAACATTAATATTACTACATCTACATCATGAGCCGCCAAAACAGTTTATTATAGATACACAAAATATAGAATACTCCAATTTGTCTGTGAGAACACAACAAAATCACAAAAACCAACAACTGACTCGATGATGTAAAGCATTAATCGAAGAATTTTATTCTTGTTGTGACGGTTTTAATAAAGAAATTGTATAAAGAAAGATATAGTTGTATATGAAATGTGTAACCACACTCTACATGGTCTGCAAGCTGATTTAACTGTTCAGTGGCTAATTTTCATATTACTAATGTAAAACCTCATAGCTGTACTGAAGGTGGTTTAGTTATTTAGTAAAATGTCATCTGCTTATGATCATATTCAGTGACTGGCTTTGTTTTGTAGTGCTGCATCTTGTTACTGGTCCTAGGAAGTAAAAATGTTGAATTTTGTTACTAAAATCATCTAATTCAGCTGGAACTTTTTTTTTTTAATTTCATTTATTCTTGTATTCAAGTAGATCCAATTACAGGGTTATAAACAAGTTGACACACCACTGGATATAGAATGCGTCAAAAATCAAAACAAATATTCCAATCAATCACTGGAACAAGTCAAAATAACATAATATAAAACATAGACAACACAGTCACTAAACATAATAAAATGTGACTACAGAAAGACTTAAATACTAGATGTAAAAATATTTTAACCATTTATCTTATAAAATTCATCCAGTTTATAAAAACAATGCATATGAATGGATATTATCAATAAACAATACAATATCAAATAATGTATATTACATCACTCACACATCAAAAGAAAAACTAAAAACTTCTAACATGCATGAACAATAAATGGAATAAATAACTTCTCACAGAAGTGTACTAAAATTATTATGGTAATAAATGGATTCCTAAATAAATAAATTCATAAAACAACAGAGATTATATGTTAAAATACATAAAAGTCATAGTTAGTATGTATGCAGATCTAAAGTAGATGATTATTTATATATTTTTAGTTAGTTAATAGGACTTGTCAAGGATAATTTTAGATACTATTTATAAGAACCAAGATCACCCCTTGTGTTCCATTCATAATATTCATTTAAAGAATAAAATGAACCAGCAAGAAGAAACTCTTAGAGCCTGTTTGAATTTAGTAATATCATTTAATAGATTCCTGTTGCCTCGTGGTAGATTACTGAATATCATAATTCCTGTATAATATATACCCTTCTGCACTTTAGCTAATTTATTACTTGGAAAATGTAAGTCAAAACCTTGTCTGGTGTTAATGCTGTGTATAGCAGAATTAAATTTAAATACATCTAAATTCTTAACAACAAAAATTGATGCAGAAAATATATATTGAGAATATAAGGGCAGAATATTTAACTGCTTGAAAAATGGACGACAAGAGTCCTTATTTCTTGCCTTCATAATAATTCTCACTATTAGTTTTTGGATTTTGAAAATTAAATTACTGTGAGTCAAATTGCCCCAAAATATTATTCCATATGACATAATGGGATGTACATATGCAAAATAAATCATCCTTAAACTCTCCTGAGTCTCCTATCCAAATGGTTGTAATACCTGTATGTATGGATTGTTGAATGATAATAAAAATGAAAATGAAAATAACTGCAGAAAGGGTTCTAATAGAATAACAAGCCGCATTCAACTTGGTTACAAACTAGGGTAAAGCTGTGTTAAGTGTTCTATTTCTACTACCAGAGAGTTGGTTAAGTAGGAAGATGGTTCATAGGGAAATGGCTATGAAGATGTCGGTAGATGAGGCTGGGACAGGAACGTGTCGATATTTGTTATGTCGAATTTTAGTGTCTGCAGTTTCTGTTGCCCAAGTGTTCAATTTGCTACTCAGAAAGCCCGCCAAAGAATATAAATTTAAATTGACACCGATGTTCGTATGGCATAAACGTGCCGCGCTATCGTGTGAGAAATTCTTAAAACAATCACATGCGTTGTAGACCCTGTACACATCGTACAGATCGGTACAGATGTACAGATTGCAGTATGAAATGATTGGAGGTTTGTAGTGTATAGGTAAACGTGTGGGCTTATAATTATGGTGCGAAAACTAAAGTTTCATGAGCAAAAACTTTTAAAGAAGGTTGATTTCATATCATGGGAAGTTGACAACAATCTGCACGAAGTTAAAGTTATGAGAAAATACTGTATTCAGAAAAGAGAAGACTATACGAAGTAAGTGAAAAACTTTTATTACCCGGTATCATATTCTTTGACACGTGCACAATGAGATCTGTAAGGCATGTGAGTATTATTCCTGCGTAATTTACATATAATGCCGGATTCTATTTATAAAACTTGTATCTGTTTACGTTTCAGAATAACATAACCTTTCTAATACACCGCATATTATTAAAACAATGGCACACAACATTGTTTCAGGTACAATAAATTGTCCCGTCAAATACGTGAACTAGCAAGGAAAATAAAAGATTTGGACCAAAAGGATCCATTTCGGATAGAGTCAAGTGCTCAGTTACTAGAAAAGTTGTAAGTATTACAAAATTAATGTGTCACAGCCTTATAATTTTTAGTAGGGAACAAGGTTAATGTTTTGTTTTACAGGTATATGTTGGGTCTGATTCCAACAAAATGGGATTTGTCGCTCTGCAATGATGTGACTGCTTCATCCTTCTGCCGCCGTCGACTCCCTGTGATAATGGTCAAGAACAAGACCTGTGGTTCACTTCGCATGGCCACAAAGTTTATACAACAAGGACATGTGAGAGTTGGTCCACAAGTTGTGAAGGACCCAGCATTTATTGTTGCAAGGTACGTCATTTTCATGCTGCACAAGTGGGGAAAAGTGAGGATTATTATAGCAGCAACTAATGCATATATCCTGCCAATTTTATAATTTTCATAAGTGAGCAAGCTGGCTCAAATGGTAAAGCTCTAGACATGTATTTGGGAAAGGCTAATTTTGAATTTCAGCCCAAAACTGGCCATCTTGATGGAAATCATGATTTTCTGTAGTCCCTCCAGGTAGATGACTTAATTGTATCTCTTGAAAATCAGGTCGTGACTGCTTCCTTCCACATTCCTTCCCATTTATTCTTTACTGGTCGTTTTATCATTGAATACTTTATAATGTGATGTATAAAGAGGACCAATAAATAAACCACAAATAATAAAAAATAAAATTATTCCATGGAACAGGACTTTTCTCAAGAAGCTGTAGTTTTTTAGCTAGTCCATAAATTCACTGCGTGTTCTGGAATATGAAGGTTCAGTAATATGTTCATAAGAGCCCATCACTGGACCCTATCTCAAATGAGATGAATCCACTGCATGTCCTCCCATGCTAATTCTATAAGAGTGTAAAGAAATATATTTAAGTGAATTGGAACTTTATTATGAAATAATTAAAAGGTACTTAAAATGTTACAGGTTTTTTTATTTTGGTTTGCCATCATCAGATCGTTATGTTTTAAATGGGGGATGAAGTGGGGGTTTGTAATCTGTCCTGATATTTGTACTTATAACAGTTACACATGTATGTGATATTACTGTCTGTGAATCAAAGAGTTAACAATTCTCTTGAAGTTGCTTAATGACTTCTCATAGGAACTGATTACTAATTATGAGCCATTATTTACAATGGAAACCCTGCCTCCACTCACAGTTCCCGCCCACGTTCCACCCATAGTTCACTGCAAGTACGTTCATGTGAATATAGTGACTTGTATCAAGCTTCTGTAACAGATGTAACACACAAAGTAGTATAAATCACACTGATACATGTGGACGCTACATCACAGATTCTAAATACATGCAACTTTTTGATACTATGTACATCAGTGATAGTTTTGAATTGACCATTATAATTCAGTGTGAAACTTTTATTATGGTAGTGGCACATAAACTGTATATGAACCCATATCTGATTGTTTTCCTATCTGATAATGTATTTGCACTACCAGACTCAATGAAAGTAGTCCTTTTTGTAACACACTGGGATAGGAGCTGTGTCATCTCTAGTTCCTGCACCTATGACATTATGCTGGTAGCACAGATCTCATCTCATTATGTTGGTCACACAGTCTCACACTTATATCATGAAATGAATTTCACCAGTATGTATTTATGAATGAAAGAAAGAATGTTTGTTTGAGTTTGATATATACCATAATTTCTCTTTGTTCTTCAGTATTGTAAACAGGGTTGAAATTGAGCCAATTTTGTTCCCTTGATGAGCTGTTGACTTCGTACAGGTGTGTTATTTCAAGTTTTGTAGTCACGTCATAGTTGTGTTCTGTGACATCATGATCCAGTGTAGATCAGTGGAAGCTCAGGTGAAGGGAAAATTTGTGTGGCAGGGAGGGGAAAACACTGTACAGTGTAGCTGATACCATATGCAGTTCTCAGTCGAAACTTGGAAGGGGAAAACTGCTCACAGTTGCTGGAATGTGAACTTTCTCCTAAACAAGGGTACGGCAGAGAGGATGGGTTATCAGGACCTTATGGGCTGCTTTGGAACCAAAACTGGAAGTATAGTTCATATAAAAAGATGCAGAAAAACAGTGGTGGCTAGTTAGGAATTACTCGTGATGAACATACAAGAGAAACACCCAATTTTATTCAGTGGTTTTCCACATGTTAGAAGTTGTGCTCGTACTACCGCAGTTTCACTGTAGTAACATTCCAGAGAAAACTGCTGTCTCCATCTTCAGGAGCAGTGTGGCAGCAGGGTTCACGAAACAACTGTGTTACATCCCAGAAAACTGTAACCTGTATACATATCTTTTGGTGTGGCATTTTATGATTCGTGTGGAACCTGTAAGCACAGATATGATTGCAGTCTTTGTGTGCATATTGACAGGAATTTGGAGGACTTTGTAACATGGGTGGATACTTCAGCCATCAGAAGACATGTCATGGAGTACAATGAAATGGTAGGTTCATCATTGATTGTATTCAACTTTATTCTCTGTGCTTGTACTGCAAAGTAACATTGTGCAGTCAACAGAATGGAAAATGTTAATGCTACAAACAGAACAACTGAATAAGATTACAAGGTGATAGAAAGGATACAATATTTTTCCTTAACAAACTCACTGACTAACTTTCAAGATGACATCCAGTCTGTATTATGGAAGTAATATAGTTCTTCTTGAATGGTTCATGTGTATATATACATACCTCATCATACTGGTAAAACTACTGCAAGAAATGTAACAAAGACTTTCTTAAAGATGTCTTTATCTGACTTCAGTGCAATCAGTGAATGAGATGTTAATGTTTGGTGCAGTGTTGCATCCCTTTGTGAAGTCTCGGAAGCTTCTATGGAAATGGATGTCATATTTGCTTTTATAAAACCTTCCCAAATTTAGGAAGTCATGAACTTACCCCTAAGACCCACTTTTATTAAAAGAGAATAATTATTTTTCATATTATCTGAATATTGTGGTTTGTAATTAACCGAGTTGTGAACAAGAAACTCAGAGCACTGAACGTTTGTGTCAGTACAATAAAATTTACTTTTTAGAACTATTTGCTTTTTATATTGTATATACTATATAACAATGTTTGCTTTTTATATGGATGTTTTACTAACCCTTCTTATGGAATAACGAAACTACATCAGCATTGAAAGCATAAAGGAGATCTAAAAGAAAGCTGTTGTCAACAGAATTATAACAAATTGCAATGTTTAAATGTGTGTGTATGTGCATCAACTTGTACAGGAATATTGAGAACATAACACTGACTTTCCGGCTTCTTTTACAGCGTGATGACTTTGAGATGCTCTAGAAGTGGCATGAGTGGAAATTATACAGGTTTGTGATAGTTCCTTTTTCAGAAAATCAACTTTCAGTAGTAATTGCAAAAATACCAAGACTAACAGAAATATTTTCATAGTACAGAAATGGCTCTTGCAGAGTTAAATGGCAGAAGAAGTTTTAGAAGGACTTTCACAGACATTACATAAGACAACACTATGAAATTCTAGAACTTGATAGGACCAATTGTGGCTTGCACTAATGCAAATTGTATGTAGAAAATTTATCTAGTTTATATTCCTTTGTGGACATTCTGAATTGTACCCAAACAGATGCCAAAATGAATCTATATGTTGTGTGATCTGGGGCCCCATCTTGAACCTGTGCCCTTGGATGCTGGTGCCACTGGACTTGGTTTCAAGATGCCTTCAGATGCTGCACTCTGTGGAAGTGTCCACATCTCTTTCCTCACTCGTGTTAGAAGGGCACTGAAAAGTTTATGTAATTGTAATATTTTGTAAAGAGAAGAATAAATGTAAAATATACGTGACTTCTGCATTTAGTCCTTAGATTAAAAATGCGTGGAGGTATACCTCTATTCCCCATATGTTTAAATCGTATGATGCTGGATTAACCATGTAACCACAGGGAAAACTTTTTTTTTACCTTATATGACACTGTTTAGGTGTTTGGCCATTACAGCACGTTTGGACAACCAATTCAGAAGCGGTGGATCATCTGACTTTTTTTCAGAATATTCATGGATTGCACATTTCATAACAGTAATCTGTCCAGTGGAACATCATGAGTGCAGAGATAAAACTCTTACCAGAAAACACTTGGAAGTGTTGAAGATCACTCTCTTGTGGGCTCTGATGCTGTGTAGTCTGGTAGAAAGGAACCCTTCATCTTCAGGGCAGAGGAGTGGTAAAGATGTAAGCAGCAGGTTTCTCTGAAGTGATAGCTTTCTACCAGACTGCATGATGTCACATCCGTGAATACTGTGTCTGTATAATTTACCTGTTGTTTTGTTTGGATCTCAAACTGGGTCTCTTCCTCTTTTAGAAAAGAGCAAGAGTTGGGGGTGTTTGAAAACAAAGTGATGAGAATATTTAGGCCAGCAAGGGATGTTGTAACAGAATCATAATTTATACATGTAATATAATAGGAAGATTGAATGAGGAAATATGCAGGATATGAGTGAAACAGTGCATACAACATTTTCAACAAACCTCAGAAGACCACGTGGAAGGTCTTGGTATACAGGGTTTGTCCGAAAAGTAATGTCAGTCATGGATGAATGTCAGTGAGTCGATTAAAAAACATTGATTAAATCGCTACAACACATTAAAAGTCTTCAAAATAGGCTCCTTCTGCATCGATACATCGCTTCCAGCGAGATTTACAGGCATCGAAGGCGTCATGGTAGGCCTCCTCCAGAATGTCCATTAGAGCCTTGGTGCAAGCCTCTTTGACTTCGTCAACTGTCCCAAAATGATGTCCTTTCATGGGAGTTTGCAAGCGCAGAAACAAAAAAAAAAAGTCTGGGGGAGCCACGTCAGGACTGTAGGGCGGCTGGGGAACCATTGGCACCTTTGAATCGGTCAGGAAGCGGGTCACGAGGAAGGCAGTGTGGGCTGGAGCATTGTCATGGTGAAGTTTCCAATCGTCTGCGATGTCGGGCTAGATGCGATAAACCCTTCGTTTGAGTCTCTTTAGCACTTCCACATAGAATTTGGCGTTGATGGTTGTACAATGTGGTACAAACTCATGGTGGAGGAGCCCCCTGATGTCAAAGAACACAATGAGCATGACCTTAACCTTTGACTTGCTCATTCTGGCCTTGGGGTGAGGGGATGCCAAGGTGTGCCACTCGGCACTTTGCCTTTTTGTTTTGGGGTCGTACACAAGCACCCAAGTCTCGTCACCTGTGATGACATTGTCTAAAAAGTGAGGGTCACTTTCACACAAGTCCAAAGGTTCTTGGCACGTTTCAACTATGCGCGATTTTTGGTCATCCGTTAACACTTTGTGCACCAGCTTTGCGCACATTTTTCGCATCTGCAAATTGTTCGTCACAATCTTGTGAACGGTACGTTTTGGAATGTTTAATGTCTGTGTCATTAAACGAACACTCAAACGACGGTCTGAGTTCAAAAGTTCTCTCACACGCGTCACATTTTCGTTGGTGGTGCTTGTTGATGGCCGTCCAGCGCGGGCTTCATCGCCGACCTCTTCGCGGCCTTTTAAAAAGACCTTGTGCCACCGGTAGACCTGACGTTTTGACAAACAATCATCACCGAAGGCTGTCTTTATCATGGGAAAAGTTTCCACTGCAGACTTGCCAAGTTTCACCCAAAACTTGATGGCAATCCTTTGACCAAGGAGTGCTGCATTGCAGCTTGCACGGAAGACAAAAACGAGTTTCACGGAAAAGCCTTTCGTCACTCTCAGGAAGTTCAAAGACAACTAAGCGACCACGCGATCATAAGCTGACTTCCCCTCCAGCGATCCCAACCGGTCTGGGCGCGCTGCGACGTATAGTCACTTCACAATAAAATCACTGACATTACTTTTCGTACAAACCCTGTAGACAAAGAAGATAATGTAATCCCTCTGTGCAGTAGCAACACTGAGGATCTTAATCAACTTTTCAAGAGGGGAACTGAACCGGGAACCTTTGTGACACTTTTGTGCTTACTTGAGCCTTGAGATGTCCCGAATGACGTTCCTCAGCTTCTGTCTCTTCTCCTGTACAATCTGTGCCCAGTTTGGAGGGGGAAGCTTGGGTGAAGAAACTGCAGTGTCTGCAACTGTGGCTACACCACATATGGAAGCATGATTGCCCACCCCCTCTCTACTTTGAAACTTGCGCTGATATTCATCTTCAATGTGAAGGAGTTGAGAACCCGTCAGACCAATATCATCATCCAATAGGTAACCATGGCTAGCAGTGTCAAGTCTGTTTTCTTTGGTTAGAGGGTTCTCACCTGCATTTTCCAATATATTTGGAGCTTCCATTGCTTTTGTTGGAGATTTACAGAATATGTCTTTCAACTTGTAGATGTAACTTTCTGACTGATTTATTTCTTGCTTTTGAAGAGATTCTTTTGTCATAGAAGTGGAGGGATGTACTACACTTTGTGGTTCTGCTTTTGTTACTGGGTGTTTAAAGCTGTTATGAATTCTGTTATGAGGAGTTCCATGTTTATCCATGTCATTCTTAGTTGACGCAATGGAGCAGGGTGCAGTGTTCAAAGCTTCTTCATGTGTTTTCATGAAATGTTCTTCTGCAGTTACAGGTTCTGATGGACTCTTACTTTCTTCTGAATAATCTTCAGCTGTTGCTGCTTCCAAGGATTGAAATGCAGTTTTCATATTTGCTGCATCAGTTCTGTTTAGCATGGTGTGTTTTACATCACATATGCTTGTTGCCAGGTTTGGAGGTTCAGACTGATAATTCAAATTAGTGTCAGAAAGAACCTTTGGTGTCACTGTTTCCACATCTTCATGTTCTTTATATCTCTGTAGCTCGATGCTGTCCACATTGCAGATTTCTGGAACCTTTGCTGCTCCCGATGGGGACAAAGTTAGAGTCTCTATCATTTTGTCTGAATGAACTTCTGAATTGTGGATTGGAAGGTCATTTATTAAGAGACTTGACTCTTGGCATTCTGTTTCTGGTTCATTTCCAGAACTGGAAGCAATTTGCTTGGCATCTATAGCCATTAATTGAGAATGATTATTTTTGTCTCTTTCATCTTCTGCTTTAAGAATATCATCACTCATATATCCTTTCCCTTCACATTTGTTTGCCCCTGAGTTTTGTTCCGAAATTTTAATGAAGGTTGTTGCTGGTGACACTGGCTGTGCTTTTGTCAGTTCCATTTCCTTGGTCATGTCACCAGTTAATTGTGAGTGACTCGGATCTTTCAAGAGTAGATCAAGTGGTAATGGTGAATTTTCTTCACTTCCAGTTAGTGTTCTCATGGAATGCATGTACTGTGGCAACTTGACCATTAAACTCTGCATCTGGCACAAAACAGAGCCATAGCCTGGTTTCATTTTTGACTCCTCATTACAATCTGAAGGTTTATTCGTCGCTGTTAGCAACTTCTTGTTAGGAGGCAAAATTATGTTTTCAGATTTGTTCTTGATATTTTTCCCAGCTCCTTCTCGAACATTGACTATCATGTCTTGTTCTTTGTCTTGATCATCTTTTCTTAAAATAGGATTGTTTTCATTTTGTGTTTGCTTTGTAGGTGTCGGACATTGATATAGTTCCTCTAAATGTTTAGTAAAAGGTGTATTACACTTATTCCCATCAACTTTACACATGATGTTTGAAGTATCAGGGTCTTTATTTCCAGCAGTAATATCTGCACTGTTTATTAAACAAACAGAGTTACTTTCAGGCTTCTTGCCAGATTTTTGAACCACACAGCTCATTTCTACATTTTTCACTTCATCCCTCTGACTTCCTTCATGCTTACTCTTCTCACCTTGTGTTTCATTTGTTTCATTTTCTACATATTTCTGAGTGGACTGCTGACTCAGTCGGTTGTCTTCTTCGCCATTTCCATTGCAACCAACAGTCTTGCTTTCAGCATGCACTTTTCCTGCATCTATTCCCTTGTTGTCCATGGATATTTGTCCATTTTCAGTACTTTCATCACCACACACGTTTTCTGTAGAAGGTGCTATATCTTTCAGCGAAGAATTTTGGGCCGTTTTTTCTGTATCATAATCATAATGAACTAGCTTGAGGGGTGGTTGCCAGTTACGCAGGACATTTCTGCTTGATGTAGGATTTGCTGATAGTGCAGGCTGTGATAGACTAAAGGAAATATTTTTGTGGGGTTTTGAATCACTTTTTTGCTTCATAATTTTTGTTTTGCTTTTGCAGTTTTTCTGTTGCATTATTCTTTCAGAATTGGCCTTACTGTTTGAACTTCCTGCTTCGGTGCTCTTTGATTTAGGTTTCTTGGCTCTGTTTGACTCTGTTGGAGGTCTCTTTCCTATGAAAAGAACACATGCTGTTTTAAAAGCATTGAGTTTGATGTGAAATAATGTACTAACGCAATTGACTTCTCATACTTCGATGAATGTAAAACATCACAGGATATAAGTGAAAATAAAAAAAAAATATTGGACAACAGATTCATATAACTTCAGGGAAGTTTTATTATAATACTGGGGCATTTATTTAAGAAATCTTAAAAATAATTATGTGTACACACATGTGAAATTAATAATTTTAAAAATTATCTGTGTTAATTTAATGAATGTTATGTAGGCAGATTCAAACTTTGTGACAATGTTAATAACAATGTGTGTATGTATTGGTGATAATTCATGGGTGTTGTGTTAAGGCAGATGATGAAGTAGAAGGAAAAGAATTATAAATTAAATTTTTACAGAAGTTGAGCTTCAAAATGTGTTAATAGAGTTGGAAGAGAGATAATTATAATGGTTAAGAGGTGGTCCCAATAAATTATTGAATGAAATCAGAACTGTTAAGAGCTGCTTTCAAGAAAATCGCCATTATGTGCTTGGAGCCCACTGTGAAGAGTGGGCACTGACCTATGGTGGGTAAACTCTGGTACCAAATATGAATAAAATATGTCCAACTGTTCTGGAATTACAAAGGCGCACATACATAGTGACACATTGCAAAACCCAGTTTTTGTGTTTATGGGCTCTGAGAATATGTAAATCTGGCAAAATCTAAAGATCAATATTTTTATGAGCAAAGTACTTCATCATAGCACATATATGAGGAAATAAAACAGCAGAGAGAACAAGGATACCAATTTAAAGGAAAGAAATCCATAGCATTACCCAGAATAGGGTGCTTTGACTAGGTACTGCAAAACATCAAGAGGGGAATAAGGAGCTGGCAAGAAATTGAAAAGAGAGGTTTGAGAGAAAAAAATGAGATTGGATACTTTTTGTCTATTGACTATTTTGAATTTGAAATTAATTGAATTGACTTCACTTGAACAAAATAGAAACAGTGCTAGAAGGAGCTGCTTTGAGCCATTAGCAGCTCATCAAAGAAGCCAGTCAGTAACACAAAATTAAAAGACAAAATTAATCTAAATGCAGTTAGTGACTTATAAGAGACATTATATCCAATATAGAAGAAGGAATGTGCCAATGAGTTTTCCTTATACTAGTGTTTTCCCTGGTTTTCATGTAAAGTTCTGGCTTTATGGCCTGCCATTTTAGAAGCTGTATTTATCTATGTTAAAACACACTGACAGTAGAATGAAACGTTTTTGGCTTCAGTAATTTAAAAGTGTAATTGGAGGAGAACTGTTAGTAGCAAGAACAATAACAGTATAATGAACATCCTTAAAATACAATGCACAGTATAAAAAACGACCTGGTATTAAAATAATCTGAATTTTTACGTACTTTTCAGTCCCAATCTTGATTCAATAGCTGATAAAATTATGTTTGGAAATTGATGACTCTTCACTTTTTCATCAGACATTGCTGAAACAACCTAACATTTCAGTGCTTAGTAGTAAGAAATGAAAATTAATATTATCATGTGTTAAGCTCAAATTCATTCTTCATGACCCTAATGCGTTTGGGAAGGCAAAGTAAAACAGACCAAGTTCCATCTTAATATTCTTCTATCTCTTCTCAGTCTTCCAACTGAATTTTCCCCAGGAGTATTCCCCACCACATTTCTGTACTTCTTGTCTCTTTACTAATAGCCTTCTAGCATTCACTGCCCTAGCTGCACCAGATGACTTGTACGAGTCACAAAATTCACTGCTATCTAATATCCTAAATGATTCACCTCATTCATCTTAGGTTCCAATATATTGCACAGCATTAAATTTTCAGACATTTGCAATTTATGATGTTCTCTCCAAGTAAGGCAATGATTCACAGCCACGCAAAACTACTAGAAAAATTATTTTATGTCTTTTGATTTTATGTCATGTTGCCCAGACTTGGCTCTGGGGTTCACCCAGCCTATCCAATGGGTACCGGGGGTAAAGCAGCTTGGGTGAGAAGCTGACCTCTCACCTCCAATTAGTGTGAAGGTCAAGAAAATATGGATCTATACATCCACTCCCCAATATGTCTTCAAGGTGTAGTTCTTAAGTAGTTAAGCACAGGGACAGTTTTACCTTTACCTTGATTTATGCATTGTAGAAAGCAGTAATTAAATCATGAGCTGCATTTATGTTTATTAGCTACAGAGTTATTATTTTTAGCTAACTGCATGGAGTAGGGTCCTTCCTGAGAAGCTGCTATTTCAGAATTCCCCAATATTCTGTGGAACCCTAAGGTTCATTATCATTTTCACAAGAGCCCTCCACTGCTTCCTATCCTTAGCCAGATGAATCCAGTCCAAAGCACCCCATTCTATCCCTCCAAGATCCATTTTAATATGATCACTCCACCTATGATTAGGTCTTCCTAGTGGTCTCTTTCCTTATGGCATTCCCACTAAAATCCCATATGCATTCCCGGCCTCCGCATGCATGCTATATGCCATGTCTATCTCATAATCCTTGACGTTCATTCTAATTATACTCGGCGCATCACTATTATTTCTAAACATTCTTAAATGACTTTATTGCAAAGTTTAGCTGCATGTAATGTTTATGCACATAACCTACGTCTAGATCAATGTCTTTACTTTCTTGTAAGGTTATCTGTTACTTTTATGGTTTTTCTCCCCCAACAAATTAACATCGTCGACGTAAACAAGCTACAGAACTCATTTCAACATACTAATTAACATAATTTACACTGTGATGAAATCTTACTTTTCTTCGTATAGTTTTCAATAACCGAACTTGATAATTTTAGACTTCCCACAGTTTTATTATTTAAATGACGCGGAATAATTTTTAAACCGGAAATACAATGGATAATATTGTAATCGTTGTAATGTTTGGTTGTGTATGATCAAGCATACTCATCATCCTCATCATGCTTGATTATGTGTTGTTCCTGTGCTGACGGGGTTGTGTGATATAGATAGCGTATGTCATATGCAGGTAATGAAGTCTCCCGTATAATTAAATGTTATTCCAACATATTTAATCTCTGTCATGATTCATATAACGAAAGAAGACAGTTGGAGTTTTTTTAGGTTAGACCAAATGCATCCGATATCACTAAATTGGTATCAATTTCTTCGCCAAACCATGGGAAACTTTACGTGTGAATTTCTGTATTCCAAACAAACAGGCAGTATCTGAACAGTAGTGATTTCCACAAATATTATGTTTTTGGACATATTCTATCGTTCTGTCTCCTATAAGAAAGCACCGTTCCGTTTATATTTCAAAACGTTTCGGAGACTAGAGTTTGTCTGTCTTCAGGTCCAGAGATAGGGACTAGCTCTACCGATTGGGCCAAACTGAATAGATTTTACTAGAAGACGGAGACAGAATCCAGTTTCTGAAATGTTGTGTTCATACAAACACAGGACGGTGGATAATGTCCAAAAACATAATATTTGTACTAATGTACCATCGTCACAAACTTTCAGTAATGTTTTCTCTTATTCAGAAGGGGAATTCATGGCCGTCTGCAGTAGCGTAGGAAGAGCAACGTTTAACAAATATATATCCTGGTACTGAAGTAATGTATAATGCTAGGAATGGTGGATTGTTATACATGGCTTCAACTTTTCATTTCCTCTCTTGGAAACTTGATAAAAATTGTGATTGATGTTAATAATAGTGTGTCAGATTTCTGGGTGTCTAAGACAGACTACCAAAATAGTCCAGTGTGAATTTTCACCTTAGGTAAAGAAATTGGGTGCCAGAGTTTGACTCCCAGGACTTATATTCCAACATCCCAGAAAAATTACAATATTCCTGTAGTGTACAGCATATATTATTATTACATTGTAATTATACATGTTATAATAGTACCTCAATGAGTTACTACTACCAAAATTTATTCAAGCTCTATTCTCACAGTTTCATACGCTTCTTTCCCATTGATATTTGTTCTTGCATCCTATTAATCTAACACCTATTTATGCATCTCTTGTCTAGAATTTGGCCCCTCCAAATCTTTGTTCACATCTCAACATGGGGTGTGATCATCTTCTTTGCTACATATGGGACAAATCCCATGTTCATTGTTTCTCCCAACCCCTTTCAATTTCCAAGCTCCAGTTTTCTGCCAAAGTTCACTCCAGGTTTCTACTGTACATGGTTGAGTGTATTTCTGCTTCTTGCAGTTGTGCCTTAAACTATTATAAAATGCTAATGGGCTTCTCGCTTTTGCTGTAACTTCCATAATTGCCTATCTGTACCACCACATTTTTTACTCATTTGTATTCCAACATTCTTATGGTCATTCTTTTCATTCTCCCAAAAATTATCTATGCCCAGCTTTTCTGGGTCCTGTTTAATTTTCCTCATCTGCTTGTTACTACCCTCCTCTTTTTTTTTGTTTTGTTTTAGTTTGTGTTATTATTTTGTCTTGTCAAGACCAGATGACTGTTGTATGCTTTTGTGTGGTCTTTCTTCTTCCGAAGAATCTGTTGTATTTCATCATTGGAGATCTGAAAACAAGATAACACTGTAACAGTCAGAGGGGGGTGGGGGTTGAAGTAACTGCAAGGGCAGGCACAGTGCCCTTTAAATCTTCAGGGCCTTTTGATGCAGAAAAGGCTTTTATTTATTTATTTACGTCATATCCATGGATCATTATACATGATATAGGACAAGTCAAATACTTTACAATAATAAATAATAATAATAATATAATTATATAATAATATACTCAGATAATACAATGATGATTCTAATAATAGAACTAATATAATCGTTTAACACACGACACCGCTGTATGCCTCAAGACCCGATCCTTCTATCCTGGCACAAAATAACCTGGTATCCTCGATCTTGTTCCTGTAAGAAAAAAAATACAGAATAGGGCAGTAGGCATTCCTATAACATTACTAATATTAAAATCTACAAGTTAATTATTCTTGGAATATATGTTTACAAGTGATTAGAACTAGTATTTGCCTCCAAACAAGAGAAACTCATCTATACTATAGAAACAATGATCAAGTATGAATGTCTTCAAAGTCTTTTTAAACTTGTATACTACTGATATCTCTTTAATATACTGTGGCAACTGATTTAACATACAAAGTCCAATATTATTGAAATTGTTTTTGTATAGACTCATATTACATGGCACTATGAACAAGTCATCTTTTCTCCTTGTATTGTGTGAGTGTACTCCTGAATTGGTTATGGGAACATTCAAATTGGTATTTGTGTAAACTAGAATTTCATATATATATATACAGTAAAACTTGGTTATAGCAACATCGGTTTCTGCGACACCTTGTCTATTGCGTCAAATATTCAATGGTACGAACCAATTCCTCATAAAGCAACTGTTTTTATACCTTTCTTAGTATGACATTCACAAATGCATCAACCTCGTATGTAACATCATTTTCATTCCTGAATTTCTCTGATATCGTGGGAAAGTTCGATGTGTCTGCCCACCCTCACTTTCTCTACTTGCTGACGTGACTGTCCTGGAAGAATATGACTGCGGGCTGGAAGAGGAGCGTGGGTTTTATGCGAAAACAGGGTGTGGGGTGGGACTGCGTGAATAGTGCAAGAGGACGCGGCAGGTTGTTAACTGCATTCCTTTCCTAGAATCTCGTCTAACAGGACCTCACATTGTCTACTTACCCTGTAGTGTTCCAGACTAAACCCAGAGAAGTGCAGTAGCGAAAAAATGGCAATGAAAAGGAAAGTTTTAAGCATTGAAGAGAAAGTTGAAGTGATTCGTGAAATATTGTGTGTATTGTCAGTGAAAAGCGCTGTAATATGTCTTTGATATTACACATTTGGGCAATTCCACGTTAATGTTACGTTAGTCTGTACTTAACTACGTATTTCACTAAAAAATGCAACATTTTAACTCGGTTTTTGGTAGATTTTTACGTCACTAACATAAGGCTACTGTGGAAGTGCCCATTTCGGTTACAACGACATTCGTTTATAACGACAATATTTTTAGGTCCCTTTGATGACGTTATAACCAAGTTCTACTGTGTATACACAGACATGGTAAAGGTAATACAGTAAAACCTGTCTTAAACAGAATCTCAAGGGACCAGAAAAAATTTCTACTGAAGCCAGGTTTCCATTTAATCAAGGTATAGTATAATAACTAAACCAGGACATAAATGTATTTGAGACAAAACAAAACAACATGCTCATTAATTTATTCAGACTATAATCATTGAACACATGCAAACATTACACTGAACAGGAAAAAATTGCAGTACTCACTTTTTATAATTTTACCAGAACTCTGGCAGTTTTTTGCACGCAGTTTACCCCCTTGGCTGCCTGACTTTCCACAAACACTTTAGCTTGAGAAATTAGAGTAAGCATGTCTGAATCATTCCGTTGCACGGCAAACTCCTGCACTACCTTTAAACTGTTGGCAGCATCCTGATAAATCTTCACTCTACACTTTTCTTCTTCTATCACAATGTCATTTTCCTCTTCTTCCTCTTCCTCCTCCTCCTCTCTTCATTTTCGATTTTCTCTAAAATTCTCAACTAATACATCGATATCCATTGTGTCTGGTTCTGTTTGCACATGTTTGTCTATGTTGATGTAGTCCTTAGCATTGCAGTTACTGAAAGCAGCTTCATTCATTCAATGTAAGTCCTTCTGGTCATTCTCATTTTCTACACTAGGAGTAACTTCTACCATAGAAACACTTTGTCCAGTTTCTGGTAACAACTTCTTTACTGCTTGACTTATCCAAATAACCGCATCTGGAACCGAGACAGTTCTTGCAAGTTCAGAGGCGGATGATGTAGAATTTATATTGACGAGCAAAGATTGCATTAATAATTTATGCTAGTTGACCTTAACATTCCGAATGAGGCCCTGATCCATTGGTTGAGAAACACTAGTGGTGTTTGGAGGGAATCAAGCAAGTTGCACATTGGAAAGTTCGATATGGGGGTGTCACGTTGCGTTATCCAAAAACAAGAAAACATGCCGGTTTTGCATTTTTATTCTACCATTGAAGGCTGTTAACCATTCCTCCATGATCTGTGATGTCATCCATGCCTTTTTGTTGGATCTCCACTCAACGGGAAGTTTCTGTATGTCCATGTTTCAGAAGCATTGTGGTTTTGCTGCCTTGCCAATCACCAAGGTTTTCTCAATTTCACCTGACATAAAACCACATTGAAAAACAGTCAAGTCTTTCTTTGCACAGTTTTTCTCCCAAACATTTTTCACCTTTCAGACGTAACGATTTATTCAGAAGCGCGCAGAAGAACAGTCCAGTCTCATCACCGTTTGCTATGTTTTCAGGTTCATATCCCTCGATTATGGATGGCAATTTAGCTTCCCATTCCTCAATGGTCTCACTATTTACATCACTTGATTCACCACAAAGTTCATTAAAAACCATCCGATGTCTTTTGCGAAAACTCTCCAACCATCCGTTAAATGCTTTGAATTCAGTCTTCCCCAGTTTTTCAGTGATTTTTTAGCATATTCCTATGCCATAGGATCTGACAACCGGTGATTTTTCGCCCTCACACTGAAACCACTCTCACACTATTTCATTAACGTTTTCATTTGCAGTTTTCTTAAGTTCTCTTTTTATTTTTCCATTAGCACAAGTTTCCCACCACTTCAAAATTTCTGTTTTCTTCTTTAGAATCTCATACACTTGAGTTTTACTGACGTTAAACATCTTCATGATCTGCTTAACAGACAGCTTATCTCGCTCACTCGCGTGAATCACTTTTATCTTGTGTTAAGATCAAGCACAACTCTTGTCTTTGTAGCCATGATGACAACTGCTAGACTAAAGTAAAACTGTAGGCCTAGAGCCCTTACTGAATACAATTTCCAGAAGGGGAAAACAGTTCTGGTGAGTTTCAGTGCAGGTAGTGGAGTACCATTAGACGCTTATTTTAAAGAGTCAGGGAAAACTAAATTCTGTAGAATGCATAGGATGCCTAAAATTATTCTAAACGATGCATTCTGGAAGACTGGAAATTTTTTTGGATAAAGGATTATTTTGATTTCCGTTGTCCACATTAGACAGTTTCTGTTTAATCCAGGTTATTTAACATCTTTTTCAGCCCCAAAGTCAAGGGACCTGAAAATATTTCCGTTTAAGACAGATTTCCATTTAATAGACGGTCCATTTAAGGCAGGTTTTACTGTATATGTAACAATTTAAAATACTGTTTACAACTAATGGTTTTTGGGATTTGTATCATAGCTCTGATAGCTCTCTTCTGCAACCTAAAGATCAATTTTGCATTTCCTGATATTATATTTAAGCATCCTGTTACATTCCACACTTCTATATGTATAATATAAACTCCATCGTAAATGTAACACCTTATTGTAGTTCTTGTCCCCCTTCTTTCACATTACACGTTTCGGCCGTAATTGGCCATCATCAGGTGTATTTCACTTCACGTAGCTGTCACACTGCACTCAGTATTAACATTTAAATTCCAGATTTCCAATTGTTCGTTTTCTGTCGTCAATCGCCGCCCGATATTCCAAAACTCCCCTTATCAATTTTGTCAGATCTGTTTTATGAATATTCAAGCGTCGATTGGTTTAAATTTTTTAAATTCTCATTTAGCTTTTATATTTAAAATTGAAATTTAGATTTAAAAACCAAAGTCACAGAGATACAGAGCAAACGTATTAAAGAAAAGCAGTGGCGCGCACACAGAGAACCTGCACAAGATAACACACGAGTTGTGCTGAAAGTAAGAGGTAGCCGCTGCAGCACATATAAGCATAGAGCAGGTATCTCTGTGATTTGGGTTTTTAAATCTAAATTGAAATTTTAAGTATTAAAGCTAAATGAGAATTTAAAAATTTTAAACCAGTCGACGTGTGAATATTCATAAAACACAATTGACAAAATCGACAAGTGTTGTTTGGAATATCGGGTTCTGATTGATGACAGAAAACGAAGAATTGGAAATCTGGAATTTAAATGTTAATATTGAGTGCTGTGTGAGAGCTACATGAAGTGAAATACACCTGATGATGGCCGATTACGGCTGAAACATGTAGTATGAAAGAAGGGGCACAAGAACTACAACAAGGTAGTTGTTGTTTTTTCTTTATTAATAATTAATCTATTCCTTTCATACTACTGTGTTAGTGCATTTATTGTTTTATTTATTTTCCTTCGGACATCATTAGCACTGTTTCCTGTTATAAGAATACTAGTATCGTCAGCAAAAAACGTTGGTCTTCCATGTTGAGTGCCAGCTTGTAGATCATTGATACATAGCAAAAACAAGACTGGTCCGAGAACAGAACCTTGTGGGACTCCATGTCTTATGGGTCTCTTTCACGATAGATAGATAGTGATTTCATTACTTTCTATACATCTGTATGTACTGTAATTTCCACTTTTTGTTCCCTGTTTTCTAGATATGATATTAACCATTTTAGTGCAACCCCTCTTATTCCCATTCTTGTCATCTTCCTTAGCAATATGTTGTGATCAACTAAGTCATATGCCTTTGACAGATCCAGAAATATCCCTATACTTATTTCCCTCTCATCCAATGATTTGTAGACCCTCTCCATAAACTCTGCAGTTGCAGTATTTGTTGACTTCCCTTTACAGAAACCATGCTGTTTATTGTTAAGTATGCTGTGATTGTTAAAAAATTATAGTCTTTTATGTATGATTTTTTCTATTATTTTTTAAAAAACAGAAATTAGTGAAACTGGTCTATAATTCCCAACTTCTGTATCACATCCTTTCTTATACAAAGGTTTCACTTTTGCAATTTTTAGTTGATCAGGAAAATGCCCAGTTGAGAGTGACAGATTAATTATATTTGTCAAAGCAGTTGTTATTTTAGGACAACATTTTGGAATATCATCTATTCCCATTGATTTTTTATTTCTCAGTTCTTTAATTATGCCTGCCACTGCCTCTTCAGTAGTTGGGGTTAAGAACATGCTGTTACTATTATATTTTACTGTATTGATATTAACTTCATTGGTTTTTGATAATGGATTGCCACCCAATACCTTTTGGGCAATACTGATATAGTATTCGTTAAAGACATTGGCTGTAGCTTTTGAATCCTGTATATTTACTCCATTCTCGCTTATTTCAATATTCTTCATTGCTTTTTTCTGTTTTCCTAGTTCCTCCTTAACTAGGTCCCACATGGCTTTTGATTTATTCCCTGATGCTCATATTCGCACGTTATTAGTTAATTTTTTGCTTCACTGATAACTTTGTTGTATATTTTTTTTTTGTAATGACAGTAGTATTCTTTAAATTCTTCTGGCATATTTCCTTCTTTCATTAGACTATTAAGAAACTTGAGTCTATTCCCCGATACCCTTATTTATGAGGCGTGCATCCTGCTTGACTTAAAGGACTCCAGATGGAGACACCATAGGCTTTGCCTTTATAGTTTATGTTATCATTGAGTAAGAGGATGAATGCACCCGGTCCTCATGCTGAAACTTAATCAGATTTGAAAGCACCAAGCAGCAATTTGCCTTTCCTCTTCAGGTTTAACATGGGATAACTGTATGAAACCCCTCACACCTTGATGTTTCGTTGACTGTATGACAGATGAAAAGTTTCCAGTATCTGCCTTGAGAATCCTGAACTCTGGTATGTTAACAGACCTCTTGGAGTGTACAGTTTGGTTAAATATGAACAAAATCAAAAGAACCATCCTTTGTATTGGATGGAGGCATGTCTGGAAAAATAGCCGATCTCAGAGGACAGGAAACCTGAGGTAGCCCAAAAAGAAGAGGTCCCTAAAGAAGACGCCACAGTAATGCCGGTCAGAGGACCGAAGAAGACACGGCATAGGGATCGAAACTTAGCTGCAGAGCGTCACGTACAGCCGGAAGAAAGGATCTAGGGATGTTGTGGATCCCGGAGGAAGAAGTTCGCCGTCGCCCACTTGGAGGTGACGTGGGAAAAGTGTGCATCCCAAAAGAAATTGGCCATCGCCCATAGAGGGACGACCCACCGTGCGATGGTGGCACGGTGTAAGGAAAACGCCATCGGGAAAGTTCATGCCGGGGACAGTGTGGTACGAGGAGCCATGAAAGAACGGACTCTTGGGAGGAGACATCAACCGAGACCTGAATGCAGAAGTGGAATTAAGGACCGAGGCGGCAAGCGGCCGCTATACGAGGGAAAGAATAGAGCAACCAGAATGTTAGGCGGGTTGCGGAGAGACTCGACGCTGTGAAGGTATCGGCGTCCTCCGGAGCGACAAAACAAGGATTGAACACTGTGGAGGGGCCAACCCCCTCCGAAGCAGAAAAATTAAACAGCACATCAAGGAGGAGCCGGTAACGTAGAAGCAGTGGCTTCCCCAGCGAGAGAGAAAGTGATGGATGAGTGTGAGACGTCGGGATGAACGAATGACGATGGAGCTGCTCGGGACGAGCACCCTTGAAGAAGGGGGCGGTGGTAACGTCCGGAAGATGAACACCAAAGGAAGGGAAGTACCGTTAGGCTGTTTGGAACGAACAACGTTTAGAAGTGGACAGTGTAACGTGGATGGACACAGCGTTGCTAGGTAACTGACCGCGAAACACCTCGAATACACACAAGGTTACAGTGGGAGTGCGGTGTTTTCTATGGAGTCTGTGCCGTGACCATTGCTATGCAATCGGTCTGTAAACAAGTTCCAACAATACAGGCTGTTTTGTGTGTGGCCCACGAAAGGCCTGTGTGAGGGGATTCAGCGTACCAGATGAGTTAGTTGGAGTCTAGCGGTCCCCGAGAACACTTGACCGCGAGCAGCGAGAATTGCGATAGTGACGAAGAAGCATCTAGAGGACATTATAAGTGACAATAATTGGGACACTGAATTGTGTAAGTGTAAAACGTTCGCCAAATCTGAGACCTGCTTGAAGTTATTTGTTGCGTTACATAGGCAACACGCGAAAATATCATCATATAGAAAACCACTGCACAGCATACATCATTTTATGCAATGACAAGAGTTAACAGGATAACTTCAATTTCAAATAAGTTTTAAATTGTAATGGTAATTGGAATTTTAATTTTAAACGGAATAACACGCCAGTGGGGCACCCAGTAGCGTAGTTGGTTGAGGCACTATGCTACAAACCGGAAGGTCCGGGTTCAAGTCTCGATGAGGTCATTAGATTTTATAAATTGTCCTAATTCTTCCAGCCGCACTATGGCCCAGGGGTCGACTCAGCCTCTAACAGAAATGAGTACCAGGAATATTCTTGGAATGTTATTGGGGTTAAAACGCGGTCGGTGCGTAGGGCTGACAATCTTGCTGCCATCTATGAGCCGATTGCCTAGAAAATGTGGGAACCACAACATTTCAAGCCTATGGGCCTCCACGGCCTGTTACAGGGATATCTTTACTTTTTTTTATAACACGCCAATAATTTGCTTTTAGATATAATAGGACATTAAAATGAACAATGGCAACTCCAAAGAACCCACATACTATGCAACATACACATTATCATACCACGAAATAATCAGATGACTTGAAAATTTTGAAGTTTTATATTAATTGAATATTTTATTTTTAGTGAAGTGAACATTTTTATATTTAAATTTAACAGTTGAAATTATTATAACGTACCAAGCTGAATGAAAAATTTATATATCACTGATCCTGATCAGTATTGCTAAGCAAGCCAATAACAAGTGACATATTCATGTAATGATTGCCTGATGATGACCCAGCAGGGTCGAAACATATTGCAGTACTTCCACATAACAAACAAATGATCATGCAGTAGTATTGATTTGTTCATTATAGAATTGTTGTGTTGACTGATACATTAGGAATTCTAATATATAGCACACAACGGGATGCATACAATAAAGAAATTTGTAGGGTACCTCTAGATAGCAGCTCTATTCTATCAAGTTGGGTATCTTAGTATGTACAGGGGTATTATAAATGAGTCGGCTGATAAGAAATTAGTATATATTTTTAAATGGTTACACATACAAACATAAAACAACTTGAAAACAGTGTGAAAACTCATAAAGTTTATGTAGAGATGTTTGATTTGTGCTATATTAATTACTCAGAAAACGGCAGCGTGATATTAAAATTCATCCAATGTGTGCCACGACTATGACTTATCAGTGTTGGCTATGTCATGTGAAATTTGATTTCAAAGGGATTGTGGTATTGGAGGTTGGTAAACCTGGTCTTTCACATATCCCTATAGGCAGATGCCACATGAAGTGAGGCCCAGGAATCCACTCAACCTGTAACCGTTCTGAAAATACACTAATTTATCACCCAAATTATTGTAACGTGTTTTTGCCACTGAAGACGCCGTTTGGATTGTTAATTGGTTTATTTAACAACCTACAAGTCTGGCTACAATTAATTATCACAATGTTACGGGTTTACACACTTTAGAACCCTACACACAAATCTCTTCACACTATCACGATTCACTCGTTACAACTGGACTCGTTGACTACTACAATTCAACTGTCTTAGGTGGCTGCTATATTTCAACTGAACTCTCTTCGTAGGCAATGTAGTTCTCTTATAAACCCTCAGCCGGACAACGGGAAACACCTCGCTTCCTTGTTGCCTAGTCGCCGTGTTTTGCCAATAGCGTAGCAACGCTGTTGGGAGTTGTTTACGGCTACGTAGCAACTGCGGCGTACCGTGTTACGTCACCGTGGGGAGAGACGGGGTGTTGACTGCCTTTGCTTGGCACGTCACTGCTGGCTGGGAGGGAGGGGCGTCATCCATAGAGCAACACGTCACCCTGCTCCCTCCTTAAGGCTGTTCATCCCGAATAGCCTAACGGTGCATCCCCGTTCCTTTGTCTTTGGAGGCTGTTCTTGCAGTATCTTTCTGTCCTGCTACTGTTTCTCTTCTTCCCGTTGATCTGCTCTCGAACCGCTACATCTTTCCCCCTTTTTATGGTTGCTCATCTCGAGCAGCTCCATGATAAGGCGCGAGCCGGTCCAGGTCTACTACCAACATCCTCGACCTAGGGTTCTTCTGGATTCTGTATACCACATCATTTATCCTGGTTACTACTCTGTAAGGACCTTCCCACGATGCTTGTAGTTTCGTCGATTTCCCTTTCGTGCGGGTTGGGCGATAGAGCCAAACTCTGTCGCCTTCGTCGTAACCTGCGGAGTTGGCCAGTTTATCGTACCGAGTTTTCATCCGGTCACTGGCGAGCTTCAGGTGTTGTCGGGCATAATTATGGATGTCATGCAGATGACCCACCAAGTCTGCTGCATAATCGGTTGTGGGTAGTTCTTTGTCTGGGGGTACCCCAAACAGCAGGTCGCAGAGTAGTCGTAGTTCTCATCTGAACACTAGGCTAGCAGGGGTCAAGCCCGTAGTGTTGTGATTTGATGCCCTGTAAGCTAGGAGAAAGAGGGGTAACCTCTCATCCCAGTCCCTTTGGTGGGTTGCGATGACCTTCCTCAAGTGCTCCTCGATTGGCTTGGCCACCGACTGTGGGTGCAGGGGTGTGGTGCGAGTCTTGCTCACTCCCAGGCGTTGCAAAACTTCTTGCAGTAGATGAGACTCGAAGTTACGGTCTTGGTCACTATGCAACTCCCGAGGTATGCCGAAGCGGCAGAAGAAGTTGGCAACCAGAACTTCCGCTCTTGTCCTGATTCGGAATGGCGTATACTTCCGGCCACTTGGTAAAGTAGTCCATAGCGATCAGCAAGTATCGGTTTCCTTAGTCGCTTCGTGGGAAGGGCCCTGCGATATCAATGGCTATTCTCTTGAAGGGAGCCCCGACATTATACTGGTGCATTTTCCCACGATTCCTGGTCCGCTGTCCCCGACTGGCTGCACATGTATCACACTGTCGACACCATTTCTCGATATCGGTTCTTGCTTGGAGCCAGTAGAATCTCAGCCGAACCTTATTCAGAGTTGTTGACACCGAAGTGACCTCCTGACGGTTCACCGTGTAGTTCGCTCAGAACGTCCTTCACTCTGCTCCGAGTAATAATTATCTGGGCTACTTGACGTCTTCCATTGGCGGATTCCCAGTCGCGCTCTAGTATGCCGTTTCTCACAGCGAGTGATTTCCACTGGACCCAGTAGCGTTTATACGTGGGACTCCGATCCACGATGTCCTGCCATTTCGGTCGTTGGCCGTTTTCTACTTCCCGTAGAATAGGCCATATGTCTGGGTCTTTTAGCTGTTCCCCTCTTAGGGTAACCGGGTCCCAGCCGACTGCCGGTAGGGTTCCAATTGCGCGTATTTGCTTTACATATGCCCGTGTCTCAACTTTGTGGCAATGCACACATTGCTCTTGGCAGGGTTGTCTAGGAAGGGCGTCAGCGTTGTTATGTTTCCGGCCTTGACGATGCTCGGAAGTAAAGTTGTACTCCTGTAGACACTGTATCCAGCGCGCAGTTTGTCCTAAGTTCTTGAAACTCATAAGCCAGGTAAGCGCAGAGTGGTCCGTTCGCAGATGGAACTGTTGTCCGTAGATGTACTTGTGGAAATGTTCCAGTGTCCTCGCTGTGGCAAGTATTTCTCGTTGGGTTACGCAGTAATTTCTCTCCGCTTTGTTTAGTGTATTGCTCAAGTAAGCTATGACACGCTCTTGTCCATCCTGTATTTGAGAGAGTACTCCTCCAATTCCGACATTACTTGCGTCTGTGTCCACAATGAATTTCTCTCCTGGCTGTAGGTGGGCAAGAATAGAGGCAGCACATGGGGCACCCTTTAGTGTTTGAAAAGCGGCCTCCACTTCTGGAGTCCACTGGAAGGTTTGTTTCTCTTCAGTTAGTTTCGTTTGTGGTTTCACAATGTTGGAAAACCCTGAAATAAATCGCCTGTAATACGTGCATAGTCCCAGAAAGCTTCTAATTTCTTGTTTATCCTTCGGGGTCGGCCATTCTTGCACAGCCTTCAATTTTTCCGGGTCGGTGGATATACCTTCTGGTGATACAATATGACCGAGGTACCTGACCTCTTTCTGCAAACGTTTACACTTTTCCGGGTTAAGTTTCAGACGGGCTTCCCTGAACCTCTCGAACACTTTCCGTAAGTTGAGCATGTGCTCTTGGAATGTGCGGCTTATTACGGTCACGTCATCCAAATACACAAGGCATGAATCGTACGTGAGCCCCCGTAGGACTGTCTGCATTAGCCTCTCGAAGGTTGCCGGGGCATTGCAGAGGCCAAAGGGCATGACTGTGAACTGCCATAACCCTTGGCCTGTCGAAAACGCTGTGTTCTCTTTGTCATCTGGGTGTACAGTGACTTGCCAATAGGCACTATTTAAATCGAGAGTTGAAAACCATTTGTCTCCGGCAAGCGTGTCCAGGGTGTCGTCAATGTGGGGTAGTGGAAAGCAATCCTTCTTGGTGACATTGTTCAGCTTTCTGTAGTCCACACAGAAACGGAATTCTCCACCCATTCTTTTTTTCTGACTAAAACGACCGGGGACGACCAAGGGCTGTCCGATTCTTCTATAACCCCTTGTCCTCGCATGTTGTCAAGCATTTCTTTTACCTCTGCTTGTTTAGCCAGGGATACTCTCCTCGGTGGCTGTCGAATTGGATGGGCGTCTCCCGTGTCTATGCGGTGATATACTTTGTTTGTCCTTCCATAATCTTCTTTGTCCCTCGCAAAGATATCCGCGAACTCGGACACGAGATCCTCTAACTCTTGAAATTCTCCGGTGCTTAGGTGTGGCTTCGCCGCTGTGGTCACGTCAGCTAATTTCAGTTTTAGGCCTGGTGCTGGTGGCTGCCCCACATCGGGCAAAGCCATGAGTGTTACTGGCTCACAGTGTGCCAGAGGAGATCCTTTCCTGAGCTTTTGGTCCCTGCGGGTAGCATTCATGACCCTCACTGGTACTTCTTGACAGTCCTGAACTAGGGTCCTGGCTACGTAGATTCCATCAGTCGGATGGGCCTGCGGGCTTGGCTGTACTAGACCATTTTCTACTATCAGATTATTCTCCATTCTAGCCAACACTATTCCCTCGCTCTGTGCGGGAATCACTTGGTCCTTTGCCACTGTTAAGCTGGAAGGACGGGGCCTTGCCCCTGGACTCCATAACAATACTTCTTCCGCCAGACACAGAGTTTGGCGTCCTATGTCCACAGACACATCGTAGGCTCGCAGTATGTCCAGTCCCAGGATGAGCTCATCAGTGATATTCGCGACGAAAACCCACATTGTTATCGGTCGGCGTCCTAGGGTAAGGGTCAACAGAACTTCTTTCAGGATGGGTGGGGATCCTCTAGACACGGTCTGCAGCGTAAAATTTGTATTTGACCGTCGTTCCGGCCATCCGGCGGCGATATCCAGTCTTACTACCATTACGTATGCTCCGGTGTCCACTGTCACCTAGCATGGCTTATCACCGACCCATCCCTGGGTGACCAGACTGGTGTTGGCCTTTTCCGTGATGTCTGTGAGTGTGTAGTGTGGGGGCCTTAACGCATATGCCGGCGTCCGCCCCTGTCCGCCGGCCGTCTCTCATTTCCCGACTATTGGGTGCCCTTCTTGTTCGTGTGTTCGTTGTGGCTTGTTGGCAATTCGCGTGTGTATCTGCCTGGCCTATCATCATGTTCTCGGCGCATTCCATTATTAGCCTTCTTTTCGTGGGGGCAGTTATTCCCGAAGTGGCCCAATTCTACACAGCTTCAGCGCCTTGATTGTCTTCTGTCTCTTCGTTGTGTGGGGGGTGATTGGTACTTGCGGTAGTTCTTGGTGCCATCTCCGTGAGGTCTGGCTGCTACCAGTACCGCCTGCAGCTCTAGTGCTTGTCGGAGGGCCTCGTTTACCGTCTTCTCCCCTCTCAGCAGAAGCTGAATCTTTATATCGGCATCTCGTATTCCGAATACGAACGCTTTTCCTGCCTCTCTTCCTATGTGGTCTGCAGGTAGATTGGTGTAGGCATTAAGGGCAAGCAGTTCATTGGCCATGGCAAAGTCTTGCAGGTATTCTCCAGGTTTCTGCGTCCTTGTTCTTAATTGGCAGTGGTAAGCAGCTGCAAAGTGCTGTTCCCCAAAACGGTCCCCCAGTGCCCGAAGTGTTTCCTGGTAAGTGGTATTGGTCAGAATGCCGGGTAGAACTTCTGCCGCCCGGCCCTTCAGAGCGGTGATCAGGTATGTTGATTTTTCCCTGTCCAACCATTGGTTGTGTTCTGCTACGGTCTTGATTGTCGCCGGAACACACTCCACGTTGAATTGCCCTTAAATGTCGGTGGCTGGGCTGTGCCCGCGGTGACCGTGGGTGTGATTCCCCGCTCGATCCTTGTCTGTACTACTTCCAACCAGGCCTGGAAATCGCGTTTGGTTTCTTCAGTTGCTGCACAGATTTTCGTTAATTCTTCCTGAAGACTTCGTTTGTCATGTTCAGCGATCGCCAAAATGTTTTCAACTCTATGTTGGATTTTATCACCCAAATCTGACCGCATAGATCGCATTTCGGCCTTCATTTCTTCCTTGTCGGCCTTCCTATCGGCCACCGCCTTTTCATAGTAGGCGTCTAATTTTGTCAGCATGACGTCGGTTTTTTTTTGGTTGACGTCTAATTTTGCCAGGAAGTCTTCTCTGTCTTTTTTTCTATTGGCCTCCATCTCTTCCTTCTCTTTCAGCATTTCCTCTTTGTCGACTCTTATTGGCATCTAATTTTGCCACGTTGGCTAGCATGATGTCTGCTTTTTCTTGGCCAGCGCTGATTTTCTTCAGCAGGAGTTCCATCATCTGCTGTGAATCCATTTCTCGGTGCACTCAATTCATTTGTGGCGTATTTAAGTTCGTAGACAATTCTGACACCAGTGTAATATGTTTTTGCCATGTTTGAAGACGCCGTTCGGATTGTTAATTGGTTTATTTAACAACCTACAAGTCTGGCTACAATTAATTATCACAATGTTACGGGTTTACACACTTTAGAACCCTACACACAAATCTCTTCACACTATCATGATTCACTCATTACAGCTGAACTCGGTGACTACTACAATCCAACTGTCTTAGGCGGCTGCTATATTTCAACTCAACTGTCTTCGTAGGTAATATAGTTCTCTTATAAACCCTCAGCCAGACAACAGGAAACACCTCGCTTCCTTGTTGCCTAGTCGCCTTGTTTTGCCAATAGCGTAGCAACGCTGTTGGGAGTTGTTTACGGCTACGTAGCAACTGCGCCGTCCCATGTTATGTCACCGTGTGAGAGACGGGGTGTTGACTGCCTTTGCTTGGCACGTCAGGGCTGGCTGGGAGGGAGGGGCGTCATCCATAGCGCAACATGTCACATTATTTATATTCGACTGTATTTAGCTGTCATTCTGGAACTTGCGTAAGTTACTGAGGATAGAAATTTTTTGATAGAGTATAAAGACAAAAATAACACCGTCCAGTGTGACTATTTAAGTTTTATCACTTGAAAACTCATCACCCGTACATGTTTCGATCCCTGTGGATCATTTTCAGAGGGCATCAATACTTTTTCCGGAAACCGCTATTACAGTAGGTGTTAAATTATATACATACACATATAATGTCTGAAATACACAAATGTTCAACTTTTCACAATTACAGCAGCCTTCCTGGTATTAAAATTTTTAAAGTTTCTTAAAAACTTTGTTAAGATTAAAATTTATAAACCATGCAGGTTCGTGTCAATTTAACACCTATTGTAATAGTAGTTTCCGGAAAAATTATTGATGCCATCTGAAGAAGATCCATAGGGATCGAAACATGTAAGGGTGATGAGTTTTCAAGTGATAAAACTTAAATAGTCACACTGGACGGTGTTATTTTTGTCTTTGTAATTGTTAATGTGATGGACCAGAATGAAACAAATAAAAAAAAAATTGATAGTGTTTTCTTGGGAACCATTGACAGACTCTTGTGAACACGGTAATGAACATTTGGGTTCCATAAAATGCTGGGAAGTTCTTGAGTAGCTGTGCAAGTAATGACTTCTCAGGAAGGACTCAGCTTCATGAAGTTACTTAGTTTAGTTAGTGTTCTCATAGGCAAAAGCTGTTACCAGTGCAGAAATGGTTTTCATAACAGGATTGGTTCTTCAGATTCAACATTGATGTTGATAATCACAGCATTGCTGTGTTGAAATTTTGATGGGGTTTATGCTGGTCGTAAAGTAACTGATGATTGAACCAGTCAGCTTCTTTGCAGTGTTTTTGTGTTTTGTGACTAATGTGACAAACTGTTTTTGAAGTACATGTTAATTTGTGCCATGCAGGACAATGCCACAGCATGGCAGAGCCCTCAGCAGGACAGAAGCAAAAGGACAGCAGTCATGGCAAAATAGTTCATCTGGATCCAGTCTTCGGTACCACAATGGACCCATCTCCTACAGCAGCGATAGTACAGATAGCAGTTATAGAGATCTGCCCACAGCCTTCTGTGGTCGCAGCAGTGGAAATTATGAAAAAATGACAAGACAAGATTATGAATATCTTGAAAAATCAGTGTTAGAATATTTTGATAAGAAATTCTACTTCAGCCCCCCATTATGTAACTGGAGATTGCCAGGACCTAGTGAGATGTTTTTTGCTGACAGGTGGAAGGTTAGTGAAAACAGATGAAAATCTTGTTGGATTGGGGGTTCTCACAGTAGTGTACTATCTTCTGAGATGTGACATCAAGTAGTCCAACATTTCATCAATATATCAAAGGAACATATGCAGCAATTTCACTTTGAAATTTCAGTAGCTTTATGCTGGTGGTTTAAAATTGTTGTTTTCCATAACACCACATGATATTTTCAGTATGGCTTTATTTCTTTAATTTATTTCTATTTTACTGCAATTTTTTTATTAATATTTTTGCCTGTTAGTGTAATCATTGTGGTCAGTATAGTTGATTTAATTTGATGTTGGTTCTTGCTGACCTCATCTATTGTCCAGGATGCTTGTATGTGTAATGCAACTCTGGCCTGTTTATGTGGTCCGTGAATGTGATGCTTTCTACTTTATTATATTTAAGCATCCTGTTGCACTATACACTTCTATATGTAATAATACAAATGCCATCCTGAATGCAACAATTTATTTGGATGTAGTTCTTTGTCTTTTCTTCCGCTACACTACATGTTTTGGCCATAACTGGCCATCATCAGGTGTATTTTTCACTACGTAGTTGTCACACTGCACACAATCCAAAATCTAAAACACCAGCATGTCAGTTTTGTTTAAAATCTTGCCAACATACGCTCATCAATTTGATTTTAGAATTCCAGTTTAAAATTTAAAAATTTTTAAAATTTCAAATTCAAAATTTAAAGTTTTAAATAGAATAAACAGAATAATACATGAACAGTGCTGGAAACAAGAAATAGCCGCTGCACCACATGTAGACACAGAGCAGGTATCCCTGTGATTTAAAATTTTAAATTTTAAACTGGAATTCTAAAATCAAATCGACGAGCATACGATGGGGTACCCAAAAGAAACTGAACTAATTTTTTTGTGGGCAGAGCTTTTGTAGTACTGCATTTTGCTGCTATGAGCTCATAGAGCTAACATTCCTGAGTCGATAAGCCGACTACCGTTGCTTCAGAAGGTAAGATGGCAGATTTTGTCACAAAATTAAGTAATGAATCATGGGACAATGTATTTGACAGCAATAATATTGATTCTAAATTTAATTGCTTTCTGAACACATACTTGAGGATCTTTTATTCAAGCTTTCCCTTAAAAATAGTCAAAAATGAAAATAAAAACAAATCCACCTGGATAACAATTGGAATAAAAACTTCATGTAAACACAAAAGACAACTATATTTGGCCAGTAGGGACAGTAATGATCCAAGACTAAAAAGTCACTACAAAATGTACTGTAAAATTTTGTCAAAAGTCATTAAAGAAGCCAAACAGAATAACTATAACAGCCAAATTCTAAAATCAAACAA
>NW_019727418.1:0-4771 GCF_002891405.2 Cryptotermes secundus | reverse complement strand
TGTGGAGCTGTCGGGAGTGACTTGGAGCTCAGCGGCCAGATTTGTGGCAGTCGGGTGACTGGTTTTTCCATCATGACAATGCCCCTGCTCACACAGCCCTGTCTGTATGACAATTCTTGACTAAAAATGGTATGACCCGTGTTCCTCACCTTCCATACTCACCCGACCTTGCCCCATGCGACTTTTTTTTGTTTCCTCGAATGGAAAGAGACATGAAAGGAAAAAACGACAGAGGCGCTGTCAAGCATCTCAAAAGATGTATTTAGACAATGTTTTGAAAAATGGAATAAAAGACTAGACAAGTGTATTAGTGTAAGTGGAGAGTACTTTGAAGGGGATTGAAGGTTTGTGCTTAAAATTTGAATAAATAAGTTTAAAAAAAAATAAGTTCGGTTTCTTTTGGGTACCCCCTCATATGTTGGTGAGATTTTAAACAAAACTTTCTACTTTATTTACAGGATGAGTCACTGCAGAAGCTCAAGGATGAGCTGAACAGTGTGAAGAGCAAACTGGACTTTTACGATCTGAACAGTTGGCACAAACACACCCGTGTCATGAACAAGGCCAGCGAGATCCAGTGGAAATTGCGAAAGGAGGTGGATCCAGAGTTGCTGACACAGGTACAATAACAAGGCATCTCTCATTGTGTTCATATGACATCCCTCTTTCCATTCTTTTTACATGTTAAAACTAATTTCTAAGATGATTCATAATTTATTTAGCAACACTTCTACAACTGCATTGGTCAGGTACCAGTAGGATTGCTCTGGATCACTGAGGATGCTGGTTGTTTATATTTTATTATGACTCTTCTCATATTTCTTGTTTCAGGCTTGGTGCAAGTTTTATGAGAATGTCATGTCTTTCAATCTGGTACCCCCTGTTATCGTGAACACTGGATGCTTGAATTCGGTGCACCTGTGTGAGGCCCCAGGTGCATTCATCACATCCCTAAACCATTACCTGAAGCTGCACAACCCTGACATTGATGTGAGTATCCAGAGTCAGCACAGCAACTATGCACGCTGTGGGATCTATCTCAAACAGCTGATAGATATGCCACTGAACTTGAAGGTTCATCAGTTTTGCCAGAATTGTAGCTTGAGGCAGCAAATAGAAGTTCACATCCTGCCAGCCTGTGTCAGTGACATTCACTTGAATACTGTCAATCTCTTTACACCTGTTCTGAGAATATTGAAACAGGCTTGTGTATGGGGGGGGGCACTGGATGTTTTCACCTTTCTATCTACTGTTGTGTATCACCCCATGGCCTCAGTCAGTCAGCCCAGAATGCTTGTTACTGCCACTAGCATCTGTTCCGACAGTGGCTAGATGACTGGAGGGCGAAGCTTGTGGGAGTTTTGGAGGAGGTTGCTCCATGGGACTTCCTTCTGTGGCCTCTGCATAGGTTTCACAAATGGGCCTTCCCATGTCATTTTTCAAACCAATTCTTTGTATGCATGTCTTGCATTGTCTGTGAATAGCATGTTTCCTCTTCCTGGAGACCAACTGTCCTGGCTGTCTTTTGTGTTTTCCTTAATTCCTCCTTAGAATTTGTGAGGCTGATTCCATGAATTAGGCCATGACCGCTTCCTTTCATGTCCTTTCCAGTTTATTATTCACTGATCAGCCTATTAGTTAACATTATATAACCTGGTAGATTCTAAAGGGTTCTGAGGATGATGTAACATTCATGATTAGTGGGGTTTTTAGACGTTGTCCGTCATCAGTTATTCTAATGAACCTCTAGAATACTGCAGGATGGACAAAGTTGAAAACCCTCAAAACTCTGTCCATCTTCCAATGTGGTGTGTGGTCTGTAGAATACCTGACAACAGACAAGGTTTACAAACTCTTTGGTGTTACATAATCTTTGCTGCTGACAGTATCATTAAATTAACCATAAATAAATAAACAGCTGTGTTATGCACTTTCTCTACCTTAGTGTGTGTGTGTGTTATGGATAGCATACTATCTACAATGAAAACATTCAGAACTTTGTTTTGTTCATAATGTAAACATTTGTTTTAGTGAAGATGGCCTGTCTTTGAGGAAGTATAACTTGTATTGCTTTCAGAAAATACAATTTTCCTTCCATTCTTTCATTAATTTGTCTCAGCTAAAGGTACAGATTGTGGTCTTTAGAATTATGACACCATGTAGTCCTATAGGTGTTTACCTGTGTTTCAGAGGAACGTTCTACTTTCATTTTCTGCACTTAAGATTGTGGAAATAGGTTCTTCCAAAATGTTGAGGACCACTTAACCAGATTGCAAAGTTTCATAGTGTGGAATGCCAGGGTCTTAACACTTTGTGGACCAGCAATTTAAATATTTAAATCACCCTGGGGACTGGCATTTTTAAACCTACTACCCTAACTTATGCACTGTTCACTTTAAAAATTAATATAAAATCTCCTAATTAATTTTATGAACTAAAATTTTTGGAGAACACTTACCAATGCTCCTAGAAGTGCTTGAGAGTGTGATATTTCTGGAAACATTCCCCTTTGTGAAGTGGCATTACACAGAACTTGCACATGTAGACAGTCATACTCCTTTTGTTGTATAGTGTGCAAACACGGCATCACCTAGAAGGCTGCTTCCCCTTGGCATGTTCGCTCTTCACAATTTTCACGAGAGCATGTTTCCGCATATTACCGGAGAGTCGCCCAAGGGGGTCAAAATTAGGCCTGCGTGGGGTGGGAGTAGATGGCCGCGGTTGTACTAAGACTGTGACTGCCGCCACCATGTGGTCTGTAGCCTAGGCTTTTGCCACATTCAGCAGAAATACCTTGTATTTCAATTTTGAATTAGGGTTTAAATATTTGTAAACCAATAATGAATTGAAAATGGCACAATTTATAAGAATAGTTTCTTGTAATTTCTTTCCTTCACCAGAATAAATTTCTAAATTTCCAATATAGCCTGAAGTGCTTTCAGTAACTAGACGAACAAGTAGGCCAAACTCTGTAAGTTTCCCAGGATTATATGTTTGCATACAAAGCCTTCCCCTCCAAGGAATCACAGATTCGTCCAAAGACAGTGGTTGGTTTGGCTTATAAACTGTCTGAAATTTCTGAATGAAAAAAGTTCAGTAAGGGCTGAATTTTGAAAAGCCTGCTGTTGATTGTGGTTGCATTTCATTATGATTGAAATGTAAACACCACCAAATTTGCTCAAATCTCTTATGGCTCATTAGTTTGCCAAAAATTGGAATTTCTAAAAATGGATCTGTTGACCAATACTCTTTCAGATTATCCCTCCTTGTATGGCCCATTAGAAAGATTATTGCAGAAAATTTTCTCATTTCTGCTGAAGTGACATCCACCCACTTCAATGCCTTATAACTTCTGTCATAATGTTCACGGTGTTGGAGATAGTATCTGTTAGTTTCCTGACATAGCGTGTCAAAGAAACTATCTCCAAAAAACAGTTCCGCTAATTCATACACTTGCGTTTGGTCCTATGGAATTTGCTTCACCCCTGGATTTCCTGTAAACTGTCCCAAAGTAGGCGTTTTGTCTACTTTTCCCCATGTGGCTGTCCCCGCAATGTTGCTACCCGCACTTTCGTCAGAGCTACTGTCACTTTCACTGTCTGTGGCCACAATTTTTTGTTCGCCCCTGCCACACTCACTATCAGATTGTGAGTCGATATCACTAACAGACTCACAAGGGATGTCAGATAGCTCATCGGAGAACAAGTCAGATATTTCTTGTTCTCCGAGAAAATGCTTGGACCTCAACCTCTTCCAACATTGATCCATTTTGCACTAGTAACTTCCTGCCTGGTGCATGCAGCTGGAAGATGAACAAAGGCATTTTCTTTTGGAGTGATAAAGGAAAACAGTTGGGTCATAAACAGCGGGGTCATGTTACTGACTACGAAGCAAACATTCAAGAGGTCAGTGCAGTGCACCAGTGCAAGGTATAGTGTGTTTCAACATAACGTGTCCTGAAGTCATAATAATATGCCACCGGTCCGCCATGTTTAAAAGCGCTGGGCATAAAAATATGCCACCGGTCCGCAAAGTGTTAAATCTTCGCAACTCTGATATGATCAAATCTCTTAATCACTATTAGTCTCACATGTGCACAATCTCCTCTTTTCCAAGAGTTAGTAACCAAGTTTCACCTCAAATTAAATAAGCTGTCAGGAATCCTTTTCTGTTGTAAGTTGGATGATGAAATGGTTGTTGATATAATTCTGAGTATTGTGCATGTCTGTGTTACATGTTTCAGTGGAATTGGTTTGCTACAACTCTGAATCCTTACTATGAGGGGAACCCCCTGTCATGCATGATCAATGATGATCGTTTCATTCTTCATACTCTGGATAAATGGAATTTTGGTCTTGACTACACGGGAGATCTGATGGACATAAAAAACATGTTACATATCGTGAAGAAGGCAACAGAAATGGGAGATGTGCTCCTGGTAAGGTGCTTTGTCATGGTGCTAAGCCTCTGTTTTTCACAAACATTATAACTAACCTTCTTTCTTAACAGTTTGTAAACTATGGATTTCAAAGTTTTTCATAGTAGATTTGCCCATGCATTTTTACTATCACATTTCTTCACATGATTCCTCAGTTACAGAAATGTAATTTAATAATCATATCTATAATAACTTCATAACAATTATGAGTCATTTTATTATATAACCCAAAATAGGTTCCTACCTTATAAGTCTTGGGGTTTTCATCATCTTGGTTGTGACATTATGTAATGTTATATTTTAGCGTCCTGTTGCACTGATTCAAGTCCATGA
>NW_019727417.1:8399-13346 GCF_002891405.2 Cryptotermes secundus | reverse complement strand
GCCGATATTTGTAGATTGTTCAATAAACCAATTAACGATCTCTAACAAAACACGTTACAATATTTTTTCATTATTTAGCCCCCTTTTAATCTTAATTATACTATATCTCATCTGATTTTATTTTTATTTTGGAATTTTGTTATCATATTTTAATTTTTTAGTTTCCTTAATGACCTTAGATAGAATTTTACACTATTTTTTATAATAGTTTCTTAATTCTGAATTATTGCTGAATCTGCATGCCATATAGAGTACTATTTTACGTTTACAGGATGTTATTATTCCTATAGTAATCCAATCACTTATTTTATTTGAAATTTTAATTTAATTTTTTTTTTTTGGAAAACTGGAATAGTAAATTTGCAAGTAATTGTCTAAAAAGGAGTTAAACATTATATAACATTGTCACTAGAAAATGTTGAGTCCCGTGTTTCATAACTTAGTTTAATTAAAAAGTCATTTATTGTGTGTTTGTTTATTTTCCTTATTAGTTTGAATTGTTTAGCATGTGTTCTCATGTTTATTGTTTTAAATGTTATGGATTGTGCAGCATGATCAGACAATCCATTTATTATAGGCCTTATAGAATAATTTTCCCTTCTAGAAATATCGATGAAAATATTATCAATGGCTGTAGCAGAATTTCCTTGAACTCCGGTGGGAAAATTGACCATACTTATTAAATTATAAGTTCTCAATAAGGCATCTAACTTGCTTTTCTTTTCACTGTGAAGAAGGTAATTTATATTAATATCCCCACAAATAATATATTCTTGTGTTGAGGTATATAGATTTCTAAGTATTGTATCTAGTTTTGTTATGTTTCCAGTTGGAGCTCTACGAGTATGTATTGTAATCATACAAAGTCTCTTGGAGCTCAGGTTTAACTTAACAGCACATACCTCAAAATCTTTTGCTTTACAATATATTTAGGACTGTGTTTACAAATTTCAAGCTTGTGCGTAGATAGATACATACTCCTCCTTTTTCATACAAGGTTCTACAGTAGTTTGCTCATAGTTTATAAGAATCTATGTTTAACTGTTGTAATTTCAAGAAATTCATGTGATGTTCTGTAAAACATAATATGTAGGGGAAGGCTGGGTGTAGATGACTTAATAGCTCATATGCTTGTATGCTGCTTGTGATGTACCACTTCCATTTCCTTTCAAGCAGTTCTGATGCAGATGAAATTAAAGTTTGCATAAGTGGAAATTCTATAGCAGCAAAAATCCTTATGGACTTATGGAACTGTTCGCCATTAGTTACTGGTAAACTTATTATAACCAAGAATTTAAGTTACTAGGACACTTGTGCACTAAATCCAGTGAACCCCAAAAGATATTTATCATGTGATGAACATGTTTCAAGGTTACAAAAGATTCTGCATTCTCTTGCAACAAGAGTGGCAAGAATTGTAATGCGGAGAGCTGAAGAAAAGTTTCCTGCTGTAAGCTGTGTGTGGAGACAAGAGTTTTGTTGTTTTTCAGTTGTCTTGGCCAGAGAAACTAAATATTTTGTGACAGGGTTCTGTTTGTTTGCATAATCCATGTGGGGAGTTTCTTACACTTGAGTGATAACGGTTGGGATATTATGTAGGAGGGCAATGAGTTCAAGGAGAGTGATGTGGGTAAGTCATGTAGTGCACATGCCACAGTGGGAAATGCATACAATGTTTTTGAGGGAAAACCTGAGAGAAGCAGACCACTTGGGAGACCTAAGTGCGAATGGAAAGATGCTATTAAGATAGATGGATTTTAAAAAAATAATTTGGAAAGTTTTGTACTAAGTCTGTTTGCCTTAGGATGCAGAGCCATGATGAGCACAGTAATGAGCCCTTTCTGACTTTCTCAACAAATCCTATATGCATTCCGCTTCTCCCCCATGCCTGCTATATGAGCTGCCCATCTCATCCTCCTTGGCTATAGCTTTTAGGTACCCTAACTAACTCCATGGAGCTGAGTGAGTTCTTGAGAAGCCACCAGTTGCTTGGCCACTGAAGAATTTCCCAACATTGTATAGAACCTGAAAATTTATTGACATGTTCACAAAAACCCGCCACAAGTCCCTATCCTGAGCCATATGAATTCAGTCCGCACCACCCCATCTTATGTCTCATAAAGATCCATTTAAATATTATCTTCCCACCTATGCCTAGGTCTTCCTAGTGGTCTCTTTCATTCTGTCTTTCTCAGCAAATCCTATATGCATTCCTCTTCTCCCTCATGCCTGCTATATGAGCTGCCCATCTCATCCTCCTTGACTTGATCATATAATTATGCGTGGTAAACGCAAGTTACAAGTTATGGGTCTCTTCATTATGATGTTTTTAGGTACCAAAAAAGCAGATATTTTCTGTACAGCCGCAGTGACTGATAGTTTCTCAGGAAGGTCACTGAGCTATGAACCTAGTACTTTCTAGTGATCATGATAGCTGCAGAGAAATCTGTACAGAACAGCTCTTACGAGTTAAATGTGATGAGAAACAGCTACATCAAAGAGAGCATCTGCTGTTTAATGTGTAGTGGTGTGCATCCATTTCTGAGAAGGATGTGATGGTTTTTACAGAACTGTACAAATTCAGAGAACGCTTTGGTGGGTCCATATGGCGAGACATACCCAACACCTCATGATGCAAGTCATGCCATGAAAATAAAAGCTGAGGCAGTCTCAGATACAGAAGAGGAAGAGGATCCTGTCCCAATAACATTTTCAGAAATAAAGGCTGAACTTGAGGTGAGCCTTATGTGCACTGTTAGGCAGATAACACAAATGTGCAGAAATGCTTCTTGTCTTTCTGATATCCACATGAAACAACTCCACTAGATTTTGAAGGATTTTTTTTCCCTGACTAGTTCGTTGAATGTTGTGTGTGATGTACCACTCCCATTTTGTTTAGAGCAGATATAATATAGATGGAATGAAATACTGTGTAAACTGAATGTTTGTGGTAAATTCTATACAGGAAAAATCCTTCGCATTTTCCTTGTCTGTCCAATGCACTATGCAGTGCTTTGTTACTACATCATAGGGTTCCCAGGATCTATAAATGCCGAAGTTTATCATATGTTTTCTGTCTTCAGTGCAGTCTCTTTCCATGTAATAACATAGAGGTGTCATTCATTCAGTCATTCATCTGTAATCTGTCAAGACGACAGGTCCACAGTCTCTTCCAAAACAGTTCCTCCACTTGATGCGATCTAGAGCTTTCTCCTTCAAATGAAAATATCCTCTTCGGTCCCCAAGGTCATCCAGCATCTTCTTACGTCTTCTTCCTCGTCTTCTGGTCACTTCTATCCTCCCCTCTATCTTTCCTTCAATAACTTCTTTTAGAAGGCAGTTACCACGTAAGATATGACCAATCCAATTAGCCTTCCGTTTTCTTATTTCATGTAGGATATTCCTCTGCTCACTGACTCTAAATAACACTTCTTCATTTCTCACATAATCGGTCCAACTGATCTTCTCCATCCTTCTCCAACACCACATTTCGAAACTTTCCAGGTGTTTCTGATCTACTGCCCTAAGTGTCCAAGTTTTAGCCCCATACAAAGCCATGCTCCAAATGTAGCATTTCACTAGTTTCTTTCTCAGAGGTGTCATTCATTATGTTGAGGATTTGTTATAAGATAACTAATAATTCTCTAAAAATTTGTGACGATGTGTGGAGTAAATTTAATATACCTGACACCACTGGAGTTGCCCCTGTACCTGCTGTCAGGTGATTGGTTGTCATGACAGTTTTTTTGTTGTTTTCTGTTGGACAGAAAGATGACTAAACATTAGATACAGAGAGTGTCTATATATACATATAGATGTAGGTTCTTACTTTTCTCGGCCAGTTGACAGTGACTGATGCACTGCTGAGTGCAAGGTGCATACAAAGTTTGCCAGTGTATCAGTATTCCTGTGGCCGGTAACATTTAGAATGAAATATACAATTCACAGGTCACAGAAATTGTTGAAAATGCTGTCCCCCTACATGTAGACATTCCTTGCACCAGCAGAAGGGGTTCTGATTAACCCTTAAAGATGTTGTGCCAGAATTTTTGCAGTTTCCTTATGAATATTTTTTTAGTTCTTCTATGTGGGATTTACTGTTTTGAAATTTGTCCTGCAAAAAACCACAGAAGAAAATATCTAAGAATTAAGGTCGGGTGAATGTGCCTGCCAAATACAAGGGTTGGAACTTTAATAGTTGCAACTATTTATTTACAACTGATACAAAATAGGTACATGTTTCGAAGTTTTACTGTCCTTCAGTGTAGTCACCAGCATTGTGTACAATCTGTTGCCAGCGATGTGGACGTCGTAGAATACTTTTAGCAGCGCCTGTTGTGTTGATAGTTCAAATGGAGTGGTCTGCTGCCTGAAGTATCTCTGGAACAGTTCTGAAGTGAATTCCACGAAGTGGTTCTTTCATCTTAGGAATAAAGTCGAAGTCACAAGGGCTTAAGTCCTGGAAGTACGGTGGATGGTACAGCACTTCCCAGCCGCGTCAATCAAACAGATCAGCCATAGCTTGTGCTGCATGCAGCCGAGCACTGTCCTGCAAAATGATAGGTGGGTTCTGCAGAAAGTGTCGCCGCTTCTTTCTCAAAGCTGGTCACAGGTTGTGTTCCAAAAATGAACAGTAATAATGTGCATTGACAGTCTGCTGTTGGGGACAGTGTGCGTTAGGATAACACCATCACAGTTGTACACAAGAATCACCATAACTTTCACATTGCCGGGGTTCTGACAAACTTTTGATTTTTGTGGTGACCCATAATGATGCCATTCGTTTGATTGCCGTTTCATTTGTGGCTCATACGATTTGGCCCATGTCTCATCCAGCATAATGATATGGTGTAAGAAAGCCTCTCCTTCGCGCTCATAGTGCTCCAAGTGGTTACAAGCATCGTCGTATCGTAGCCATTTCTGCTTTTCCATTGAATCATGCGGAAC
>NW_019727417.1:0-7836 GCF_002891405.2 Cryptotermes secundus | reverse complement strand
TGAGGTTCTTTTACGTGCCGTCAAGCTACGACACGGGACCCATGGCTTAAAGCCCCTCCCGGAGGACTTGTTCCCTGAATTTTTTCCGCCCTTAAAAATTCGACGACCTCCGCCAGGTATTTGAACCCGCGTACTATGAGTCACGAGGTGGGAACGTTACCTCTAGACTACGGAGGCTGCTGGGCCGCACCATAGCTCAAGCAGTTAGTTGCGNTACTGATATTTGTTCGTGCAACTAAGGAAGTTTTTACAAGTCTGGTCAAGTGGGATTTGTGGTGGACAAAGTGGTGCTGGGGCAGGTTTTCTCCAAGTACTTTGGTTTCCCATGCCAATCTTCATTCCACCCATTGCTTCACAATCACCCTCACCTATCATCTGGGGCTGGTACAATAGGCCAGAAGTGGTCACAGTACAAGGGACTTAGTCCCACCCCACTAGCAATAAAAAAAAAAAAGAAAAAGCTTGCATAGACGTACGTGAAATGTGGGCAGTAGCTGAGTCTTGCTGAAACCAGCAATAGAGTCTTCTTTTGTAACTCTTGAAAGAATTGCCTGACAATAACCTGTACATATTTTTCACAATTGTTCCATTAAAAAACAGGTAGAGCAATCCTTGTTGCTCTCACAACATGTCAAAGTCCAACTTTCACTGGATGGAGCCAGAATTCACGGGTTAGTTGTAGATTTGGTGAATTCCAGTAGCAGCGCACTGCAAGTGAACCCATGCTGCATCAGAAAAAAATGTCAGTTCCAGATGAATCTCATCTTCAGTGATACATTGTAGAAACCAACTGCAGAAATGAACCCTGCTAGCTGAATCGCACAGCTGCAGAGCATGCATTACTGTTGTCTAATATGGTTTAAGCTGCAGCAGTTGTGTTGCCCTTCTTGCGCTCTCCTGTGACACTCCAGTGTCTTTGAGCTAGACATTGAGCACTGGGCACTTATTCTTTTGTTTTTTGTCTATTAAGAGTCTCGTTAATCAAAGTTTATTCACAAAATTGTGAATTGTTTGTCTCCTGGGACTCTCTCATCACAAAATTTTCACAGGCACTTACTACTAGCAGAACTGTATTTGACATAAGTGTCATACAGAAATACACATTGCTCTAAACTATACCGCATCATGAAAGAACACAGTGCTCACTAATTGTTACAGAACAAATGACCAATGGAGTTGATAACTGCCACCTACTGCTGACACATTCCCACGCATGAACTGCATTGATTGCCATGAAACATAATGCCATCAAGCCATCCACAAATTTAATAACTTCCCTTAATTCAAAGAATTATCAACAATCAGGAAAGCTCATTCATTGGCAAAATTAGTATTTGACTCACAGTCGGCTGTGTGCTGGTCACTGTGAAGTNGGATGGAGCCAGAATTTATGGGTTAGATGTGGATTCGGTGAATTCCAGTAGCAGTGCACTGCAAGTGAACCCATGCTGCATCAGAAAAAAATGTCAGTTCCAGATGAATCTCATCTTCAGTGATACATTGTAGAAACCAACTGCAGAAATGAACCCTGCTAGCTGAATCGCACAGCTGCAGAGCATGCATTACTGTTGTCTAATATGGTTTAAGCTGCAGCAGTTGTGTTGCCCTTCTTGCGCTCTCCTGTGACACTCCAGTGTCTTTGAGCTAGACATTGAGCACTGGGCACTTATTCTTTTGTTTTTTGTCTATTAAGAGTCTCGTTAATCAAAGTTTATTCACAAAATTGTGAATTGTTTGTCTCCTGGGACTCTCTCATCACAAAATTTTCACAGGCACTTACTACTAGCAGAACTGTATTTGACATAAGTGTCATACAGAAATACACATTGCTCTAAACTATACCGCATCATGAAAGAACACAGTGCTCACTAATTGTTACAGAACAAATGACCAATGGAGTTGATAACTGCCACCTACTGCTGACACATTCCCACGCATGAACTGCATTGATTGCCATGAAACATAATGCCATCAAGCCATCCACAAATTTAATAACTTCCCTTAATTCAAAGAATTATCAACAATCAGGAAAGCTCATTCATTGGCAAAATTAGTATTTGACTCACAGTCGGCTGTGTGCTGGTCACTGTGAAGTGCAGAGCCGTGAACCAGTCAACAACCATAAGAACCTCCTTGTACAAAAACAACAAGCTGAATCTACTCGAAGATAAACACAATGAAGACAAAACACATTATTCAATATGAGGTGGTATCGGAAAGTTCCTGGACTGTTATTGTTGTAACTCCTCGGTGAAAGAAGATGAGATGGAAGGCCAAGGTCACACTTCTGAAAGCCTGTTGCTTTTACTTGAGTGCTTTTTTTACTTTGTGTTTCATTTTGTCTGCAATGGATGGCAAAATCAAGTAATGTGTCTGTATCAAGTTTTGCATGAAGCTTGGTAAATCCACTGCCAAAACTCTTGAAACTCTTCATGAGAATTTTTGGAGAACGTTCTTTAAGCGGGACAGTGGTTTTTGAATGGCATTCACATTTCCAGTCTGGTCAAGTGTCAGTTGAAGGTGACGAACATTCAGGTGACCAAGAACCAGCAAAATGACAAAATATGTTGAAAAATTTGAGAACTCGTCCACAAAGACTCACCAAACAGTCCATGAGCTTGCAGACACCATTGGGATCAGTTATGGAGTTTGCCAGGAGATCTTAACAGTGAACGTGCACCATATTGCCCCCTCATCACAACAACATACCTGCCCACACATCCCTGAAAGCCATGAGTTTGTGACTAACAACATGGTTATCATTTCCCATCCTCCCTACTTGTCAGACTTAGCCCCCTGTGATTTCGCTGTTTCCCAAATTGAAACTGAAGGGACGATGTTTTGAAACAGTATCTGACATCCAAAAGGAATCGCAAGTGGTACTCGGCAGCATTGAAGAAATGTCTTCCACAGCACACTTGAAATGTGGAAAAAAATGATGAGAACTCTGTATACGTTCCCAAGGAGACTATTTTGAAAGAGATGGTAGAAAAAATGAAATAAGTTAAACCAGTATTTCTTTTTTGACCAAGTCCAGGAAGTTTCCAATACACCTTGTATAGTATTCACACAAGGTAACCCATACACCGAGCCGGTCACAGAAGCCAAGCGGTCTGTGGCATACACTGTCTTCGCTAGCGAGAAGCTGGGATTGTGGGTTCAAATCCCACTCAGTGCATGGATGTTTGGTGTGTGTGTATGTGCGCGTGCTGCATTTTCTGTGTTTGTGTACAGGTAGAAGCCTTGCAACGAGCTGATCACCTGCCCAAGGAATCCTACCACATGTTTGAAATCTGGTAAACCAAAGTGAAACAGAGAGTATCTTGGAGGTAGGCCAAGGCCTAAATTGGTGCTGTAATAAAAAAAAATACACTGAACTATGTTTTAAACACTGTACATCTTCCTGCCAATACCACCCCAGACCCGAGCACACCCCCAGCACAGCACAGACATGTTATCAAGTGAAGGACAGGTATGAAAAATTTTCAGTAAACCTGGTGACATTGCCCCCTCGCCCAACGAGAAATAAGTAATTAAGCCATGTTATGTTGCAGGCTGTGAGACAATAATATATCAATCATAACATCAACATAAACCAGAATATCTACAAAATTACACAGTCTCGGCAGTTGTACATAAGCAAAGAACTCACTACACTCTCCACCTTATCGTGGTGAGGAGGTTTGAGTATGCCAAGGACCCTGAGAGCTATACCAGTGGTAGCGTAGCTACTGGCAGGGCCTCCCTTGCTGGACAGGTCAAAGGGTAGGCATCAGATGAAGAGAGAGACCAAAAACCAAAAACTGATGCCAGAAGCAGCCACTTGAAGCACAGAGCAAATGATGCTTGAGATGGTTCAAATTCGTATAGCAACAGGCGTGACCAGAGTTGTTTGAATGGCTGTTGTACTGCATTGTGGAAAGCGAATGGAAAAACTACCACATTATCACTTTTCCTGGATAGTCTCTTTCCAAAAACAGAGATACCATTTATGCGAGATGTTTCCTCCGGAGACAAAACAATCCGGAGGTATACTACTCCCCCAATCGGATCTCTGGGGGGGGGGAGTGTTTCTAGAGGAAATGTCATGCAGGCGTTATGACAAGAAAAAGTGCAAAGATCAGAAGGAACATCACGGCTACAAGATTGGAACATGGAATGTAAGGACCTTGAATCAAGCAGGCAAATTGGAGAACTTGAAAACGGAAATGCAGAAGAATGAGGTGTCAGCGAAGTGCAGTGGAAAGGACAAGGTGAAATAAGAAGTGGTGATTATATAGTATATTATTCTGGAGATGAACGGGCTGAAAGAGGTGTGGCAATAGTGGTGCATAAAAGTGTAGTGAGGAGTGTTGTTAAGAAGATTGTTTGTAATGACAGATCTGAAGTTAAAGGCGGAACCGGTAGATATACTGATTAATCAAGTGTACATGCCAACATCAGAGTACGAAAATGATGAAGTAGAAAAAGTGTATGACACAATTGAAGAAATTCTTCAGGAAGATGGAAGAAGTGACACAAACAGCATCATATTAGGAGACTGGAATAGCACTGTTGGAGATGAAATCATATCAGAATATTGTTGGATGACATGGGCTAGGAAGATGGAATCACAGGGATCAAATGCTTATTGACCTTTATGAAAGAAATGGACTGATTGTTACCAACACTTAGTTCAAGAAGCCAAAGAGAAGACTTTACACATGGAAGGCACCTGGGGATTGGAGGCGGCATCAGCTGGACTACAGCCTTGTGAAACATTGATTCAGAAACAGTGTGAAGGATGTGAAGACGCTGCGTGGGGCAGATATTGACTCTGACCACAACTTACTGGTTGCGAAGTTTCAAACCAGGTTGAAGAAAATTATAAGATTCCAAAAGCGCAGACCTAGATGGGATTTGGAGAAGTTATATTCTCAAAGACAAAGCATGCAGGAGACCCTAAAAGAGAAACTCAGTGCAGTTGAAAGTGAAAGCAGAAATGCTGAAGTGCAGTGGGACAATGTAAAAGAATGCATGTTAGATACTATCAGTGATTTTGTTTGTAAAGTTGAGAAGATAGCAAGAAAACCATGGGTTACACAGGAGATGATGAGTAAAATGGAGGAGCGAAGGAAATGGAAGAATATAAACAATGAAGCAGGCAGGAGGAAATACAGGAGACTGAGGAATGAATTGAAAAGAGCCATGGACAGGGCCAAAATGGAATATCTTGAGAAGATATGTAATGAGATTATAGAATTTCAAAGGACAGGACGTTATGATTTGATGTACATGAAGACAAAAGAACTAGGAAAGAAAGAGAACCATGGGATTCAAAATATTGGCATCGAAGACTCCCAGGGGAATAGAATAGTAGATCAGAGACAAGTGCTGAAAATTTTGGAAAATTATATTACAGAACTATATGATTGACCTAATCAGCCAGAAACCTTGAAAGTGGAACTGGAAGAAGTAGATACAGATGAGAAAGGACCATATATTTTACAAAGTGAGGTGGAAAAAGCTATTAAGGACATGAGGAATGGAAAGGCTACAGGAGATGATGTACCTGGAGATGTGCTTAAGTTACCATATATGAAACTGGGGACCAGCCCAAGGACTTTACAGAAGTGACAATGATTGCCTTAAAGAAAAAGACAAAAGTTACAAAATGCAGTGACCATCGCACAATGAGCCATATTGCACATACAGCAAAGTTAATAGCAAAGATACTTAAAAGAAGAATTGAAAGGAAAATAGAGGATATACTTGGAGAGGATCAGTTTGGTTTAGAAGAGAAAAAGGAACCAGGGATGCAATTGGGATGATGAGAATTATAGTAGAACGAACTTTGGAGATAGATGAACTGTGTGCTTGCTTCATAGACTGGCAGAAGGCATTTGACCGTGTAAATTGGACCAAATTAATCTAGATCCTAAAGGAAACAGGTATTGATTGGCAGGAAAGAAGATTGATTAGTAAATTGTACATGGATCAGAAAGTTAGAGTGCGACTGGACAGAGGGGGGACAAGAAGTGTGAAGATTGGAAGAGGAGTTCGACAAGAATGCTGTTTATCACCAGTTTTGTTCAACTTGTACAGCCAATGCCTTACCAAGGAAGCTCTGGATGGGCTTGGAGAATTCAAATTAGGAGGGCAAATTATTCAAATTGTGAAATATGCAGATGACCTTTTGTTAATGGCTAAGGAAGAAACTGTGCTACAGGGCATGATTGATAGACTAATTGAAATTGGAAGGTGCTATGGCATGGAAATGAATGTGGAGAAAACAAAAGTAATGAAAATTTCGAGACAACCAACCCCAGTCAAAATAAAGATAGACCAGAAACAACTGGAGAATGTGAAATGTTTTAAATATTTGGGTAGCTTGTTAACAGATGATGGATGGTGTACTTGTGAAATCAAATCTAGGATTCCCATGGCAAAGGCTGCATTTAACAAGAAGAAGAATCTTGTTACCAGCAAATTGGACCTAAATTGGAGAAAGAAACTAGTAAAATGCTACATTTGGAGCATGGCTTTGTATGGGGCTGAAACTTGGACGCTTAGGGCAGTAGATCAGAAACACCTGGAAAGCTTCGAAATGTGGTGTTGGAGAAGGATGGAGAAGATCAGTTGGACCGATTATGTGAGAAATGAAGAAGTGTTATTTAGAGTCAGTGAGCAGAGGAATATCCTACATGAAATAAGAAAATGGAAGGCTAATTGGATTGGCCATATCTTATGCAGTAACTGCCTTCTAAAAGAAGTTATTGAAAGAAAGATAGAGGGGCGGATACAAGTGACCAGAATGTGATGAAGAAGACGTAAAATGATGCTGCATGACCTTGGGGACAGAAGAGGATATTCTCATATGAAGGAGAAAGCTCTAGACTGCAATAAATGGAGGAACTGTTTTGGAAGAGATTGTGGACCTGTCGCCTGAGAGATTACTGATGAATGAATGATTATTATTTATTTTTGAACCATGATCCTTTCTGTGATGATTCTGCCAAGGTTGAATGTGAACTGTAAGATGTGTAATCATGCTATAAAGAAATCTATAAGCTGGAACCAAGCAAGTTTATGAAATGGAAACCAGTCAGGCAGGACCATCCAAGTTTCAGTGCACACACACCCACACAGAATGTAAAGTTGTTATACTCTGTACTTTGGATGGTAGTGACAGTTGCAAATTCAAGGTACTTGTGTATTAAATTTATACATGTAAAATATTGTTCTTTTAATGTAATTTAATCATTAGTTTGGATTGTTTTGTGATTTGTTGGATTGGAATTCCTTCTTTAAATTATTTCATGGTTGGCATGCTACCTTCTCAGTTTACAGACATGTGTGGTAACCTCTCCTGTAGCAGACCTTATTAACTCTTGTTTACATTATTTGTTGTGGGTGGAAGTTCGCCCTTTAAGGGGACGTACTCCATCAGGAAGCAGGAAATCGTGTTAGCATGCCTTGAAATGAGGCAGTCACCTGACACATATGTAGCTGTTTCAAGGCATTATCATTCCTGCTTCTAAACAGAGTGGTGTGCCCATTACCATTTCACACATACAAAGCCTTAAGTTGTCAAGGAATCTTGTGTGGCATCCTATGAGATGACTTATATCGATTTGTTCATTGTATCAGGATGGACATGTGTTTTGAACTGATGCTATCCTATATTCATCTTTTTGAGGCCTTGCCCCGCCCCCCCCCACACACACACGCGCACACACACACACAGAGTTATATTCTTTTGGGGATTTTGCTGGGCCATATGCAGCCTTTGTTAGTGTCATTTTTTAGCTTAGCCTTTATTGTTATTTCATTCTAGGAGCCTTTCCACTATTAATT
>NW_019727416.1:197597-210044 GCF_002891405.2 Cryptotermes secundus | reverse complement strand
GAGAGAGAGAGCCCTTTCGAGCTAGTATGAGCTGGCTGGCTCGGGGTTGATTTATTTTTCCTGGTTTGTAATATAATTTATCAAGTAAGTACTTACTGAGTAAATTGGGCGATGTGTATTGGGACTGCCCTGTATTAGTGAAAGTGCCACGGAGTTACGTGAGTTACGATTGGTTAATGAGTGCCGCAATGCGGCGGTGGCACTTTGCTAGGATTGACTGTTTTGTTTCTTTCAGCTCTGTTTTAAGTATTATTCTGAAATCGGGTGTAGTCAGAACATAATGATTGATTTTCATCTTTTGCAATCAGATTACTGCGACAGTTTAAACCCTGTACATTCAAGGCCATTGATCAGCTCATGTCGGTGAACCTAAGAGGTCGCAACCGTCACTTTAACTGCGTGCCCATTCTGATTCTTTCTTGACTTGTGTTCATTTGACATTTTTGCTGCCCTTCAGGCGAAGCTGTGGTATTTTCCTTTGTGATATCTGTACAATTTATATTTCTATACTTATGTTACAATATACTTTATGTTATTGAAAAACCAGCTGGATTGTTCTGCTTTCTGTGTACTCTGCTTGATTACTTGTACTGCCTAATGCCTATGCCAGCTAACCCTCTTGGTTCCTCACTTGAGATCCCCTTTCACATTGTGGAGGCATTGGAACACCACGCGACAAACAGTCGATTGTGAGCTCCGGCCGTCTTCGAAGAGGTAGACCGGCTCAAATGATTGATGTGCCTGGGTTCCCATCAGAAGCATTTATATTTACAGGGCTTAGGAGAAACGAGGTTTCTTTAACTGCAAAAGTTTTTGGCTGCTGTTGGTAATGGTTGCACTGCAAACATTTTAAAGGAAGTGGAAGGACAATGTGCATGGATAGGAATATGTGTTACAGAGGATGGCATCAGTGACTTCTAGGTGGTGGGAAATACAAAATGAGTACAGTCTTCGTGAGGCAAGGGATTCAAGGAAGGGAAAGGAGATTATGGGAGTGACTGTGAAGCAGCATCTGAACCACATGGAACTGCTACTCTGTTCAGGTGTACCCTTTCAGCTGTAGTGAAGTCACTTTCCAGGAAATGTTTGCAGCACAAATATTTATTGTGCAGCATTCTAGCAGAATCAACAGTGAAGGATATTCCAATCTTTCCTGCCCATGACGCAGCCCTGTAAAAGTAGAACAAATAGTCTCAAAACCTAGAAATAATTCTTCAGTAAACATTACAAACTTGTTACATATTCTAAAATTTTGGGTTCTGTTGAATAAATTGAACGCAGACAATCACTAATCTTAATTTATTCATTGGATTAAGCAACACGTAGTATTTACACTATGAATTAAAACAGACATACCGTGCTGGATCCCTTGGAAAGCTGAAGAATTTGATGTCTTGCTTGCTGGATGACAAGCACCCAGCAGCAGCACAGGTTTTCGTTTTCATGTCTATACTGCAAGAAGCAATACAAAAATTATAACACTATCACGGTACTCTTAGAACTCCACATCCTTTCCATTGCAATATTTAAAATAAACTTTCATTGAACGAAAGAGAACAGTTAATTGGCCTCTCAAATGACACCGGAGTTCAAATGAAATTCAAAGCAGAAGGTGTGGTTAATTTCTGGACCTCATCACCAGTGAAAAGAGAATATAGTGAACTGTACAATGCTGCTTCAAAGATTAGAATTCAGTTTGCTTCTACGTATCTGTGTGAGAAAGGGTTTTCATCACTAACTCAAATAAAAACAAAGTACCGAAATCGACTCGATGTATGTGACGATCTCCGACTTAAGTTAACTAACATACATCCAAATATAGAACTGTTTAAGAATCGGCAGGTTCACCCATCTCATTAATGTGAGTACCAACATTTATTTTTTTAGCTAATAAGTTAAAGATTATCCAAATTCTAATAGCCTTGGATTATTAAAAAACGAATATGAATTTTCTTCTATTAACTTAGTTACTTAATACTAATATAAAATTAATTTTAATTAATTCTATTTTAAAATATAAGTATACTGGTATTAAAATATGCTAAAAGAATGATAAATTTGCTTTCGAAGAGAACAAGAGTAAGGTGGTCCGCAGAAGGGTTCTGACTTATAAAAGTGGTCCCCACTTCAGAAAAGTCTGAGAAACGCTGGCCTACATTGATCCACCACAACCGCATATAATTGCGGGAATTCAGATTGGTTTGTTTAGGCTCTCTGATTGGTCGAGATAGGCGTGCACTATCTGCCTTCGCTCTTAGAGGCAGTAGTTACCGTGTTTCCCTATCTCCTATCTCAGTTGCATCGCCCTGGTCAAGACCAACTTACAAGTATGAGCAGTACGAGTACCCACTCTGTCGGCCGACAGGGCCGACAGTGTGGCATACAACTAACTGGTGTCAGGTGTGTGGGACACGACACGAATAGTAGTGTTCAGCAGTATCAGCATCTCCGTGGAACGTGTGGTGGAGAACTGATTTAGTGACAGCAGCTGTGGTGGCACGGATCGCAACTAAACCAGCAGCGGTCACTGGCACGTAAGCATCCTTGCAGTAAGGACATTGTGTGGAATTTTGTAAGAGTAAGTGTGGTTGTTCTTGAGTAGTGAAAATATTTTTTTTGTAGTAGTATTAACAAATTTAAATAAGAAAGTCGATTTATTTTTGTAGTGTGTATGTCAAAGTATTATGTAATTGCTCGTTTTAAAATGCAGCTATCAGCTTTGCAGTAATATACCGTATAGAGAATAATACAAGCCTTCCTGATTTAAGCACAGGTTATATATTGAGAAGTCACGATTGAAACAAGATTGTGTTCTGTCATCTATTAAGACAACTTCCATGTAGATAGTATATCTTAAAATCTGTGCCATTGCAGCCTAATATACTTGTGATAAATACAGGTACCATAAATGACATTTGGAACAATTTGTCACAGGATTTATTAGTTCATATGTACAGGGGTTGAACAAAATAATGCGAAACACTACAGATGCTGCACACATTTCTTGATGAATATGGTGTTTGACCATCTTTTGCCTTCACTACAGCTGCAGTCCGTCTTGGAATGGACTCATACAAGTTTTCTAGCTCTAGGGGAATTTTTTACCATTCTTCTTGAAGAACATCTTCCAAGTTATGTAAGATTTGAGGTTTTCACGGTGGTGACTATGAAGAATGCCGTCTTTTGGGATGTGGTGCCGTGTAGAAATTGTGTTAACTGACCGTTGCACCTGCTCTGCTGGTTCACTTGCAGATTTCTTCTTTTCTTCTACCCTGAAGATGGAGGTGATACTTTCATCCGAAACAGCGGTTAACACAATTTCTACATGGCGCTACATCGCAGAAGACGGCTATCTTCATCGCCCAAGTTACTTTAGAGGTGTTTGAGGTGGGAGTCTGCGCCTCAGTCTAGTGTCCAAAACTGACCAGAGTGGTTCAGTGATTTTCAAATCTCGTGATTGTGCTGGCCAGGGAAGATGTTAAAGTTCACCTCCATGCACTTCAAACCATGACTAAAAAATTCCAGCTGTGTGAATAATGTCATTGTCGTGGCGAACGGTGTTTACAAATAACTTCTGGATCATGGGATGCACCTGACTACCCAACCTGTCCATGTACTTCTTTGCACTAATTTGGCCATGAAGGGTAATAATGTGACCAACAGAATACAATGATATTGCTGCCAAAACCATCTCAGAACCTCCCCCATGTTTCACAGTTTGAACCAGGCATTCTGGATTGTAGACTTCCTTGAATGTTCACCAAACTTAAACTCGTCCTGATGTAGGGATCAGCTTGAAGGATGACATATATGTGCATATCACACATGGGTTTCCAGTTGTCTGATATCCAGGTTTTAATGGCCATGACATCATCATTTACACATTTGGGCATTCATTCATTCGTTTATTGTATATTCCATAAATCCATATAACTAGATATAGAACCAGTCACATAGTTAATGTAGTACAATACAAATATAAATATATATGTACAGTTTATAATCATAATAGATATANATCGACAATATATTGAGCTTGTAGTGGGAGGATATCCAATTCTTGAAACAAACTACGACACGATGTTCTCTTTGTTGTATTTGTCATAATCCTAATTATCCTTTTGTGCATCCTAAACACTTTTATACTATGCGGGGAGTTACCCCAGAATATTAATCCTTACGTTATTATAGAATGTACATAGGAAAAATACATAATTTTTAATGTCTCCAGTAGTAAAAAGGATTTAACTGATCGGATTGCAAAGCAGGATCTGTTTAACTTATCAATTACTGCATCAATATGACTTTCCCACGTTAAAAAATTTTCAATTTTTAATCCCAGAAACGATATATTAGAAATACTTGGAATATAATTTTTTAAATAACTAACGTGAACGTTTAAGTTTTTACTGTTTTTAGTTCTAAACTGTAGAAAACAAGTTTTTTCATAATTTATTACTGGCTCATTTTTCCTAAACCATTCATTTATCATCTCAAGTAATTTATTTATTCTGATTTTGAATTCCACAGGATTCTTATCAAAGATAAGGATACTTGTATCATCTGCTAATAATTACTTTCAGTAATGCAGTGTAGCAGTTCTAGCCCTACCATGATGTTGCATTTGTGAAGCTCACGTTGGACAGTTTTTGTGGTAACAGGGTCTTCCAGATGAATATTAGTTCTGTTGCAGTTTACCTGTGCTGCAGTAGTTCCACGATTTTTCAAAACAATCCTCAGTTTATGACAATATCTTTCTCTCAGTCTTGACTTTTTCCCACTCTTCCGCTTTGCTGACACCATTCCATGATTTGTGTATGTTGATATAACTTTAGAAACTGTTGCTCTTGATACACCCAGTAATGTGGCAGTTTTTGCCACAGATGCCCTAGCTAAATGCACACCAACAATCTGCATTCTTTAAAAATTGGAAAAGTCTCCAATTTTGTTTTTCTTTCACACAGACTCACATACTGCTATCACTAATGCACTGACTTGAGCACTGCAATGAGTAAAATCCAAGACAAACATTCACTGTTGCCAGCTGAAGTTCTTTTAATGTAGCCAACACAAAAAAATACTGTTCCTTAATTTTGTAATGTTTCCACCCTTCTGTACATTTGACAGTGTATGCTGTGCACAGATTTTAACTTAAGGTACTTGAGGTTACAAATTTATTGCTTTCTAGAAGAACAAGGATTTTACTTATAAACCGACATTTATGATTAAAGTTACAAATTTATTGCATTGTAGAAGAATGAGTATTTTACTTAGAAACCGCCATTTATCCTATTAGAAGAATGGTTGAAGATTTTTATATTTATTTTGTTAGAAGCAAAGGATGAGACTAAGTCACTTTCATTCACAGAGTAACCCAAATAGTGTCACCACACACAGTGAATTTATTGGTATTTTGTTGCAGCATTTCATTATGATTATTTGAAATAAATGTTGAATTCTAATATATCTAATGTGGGTGTGTGACAGCTTTGCCCCACAAGAAAGAAAAAAAAAACAAAAAAACTCTCTGGTCCGTAGTCCACAAGCGAACTATACCGACCTAGTGACAGCCACTTGTCGGCGAAGTTAGTGCCAACTCTTAACAGATAGAGGAAGTTGCGTGGTCAGTGCAAATGATTCCCATGGCCATTAATCTCGTATTTTTTAAGACTGGAGCCACTATTTCCTTGAAATAGCTCCCCAGTTATTATCATGAGGCTGAGTGGACCCCGTTCCAGACCTACTGCTTGTCAGAAAATCTGCTAGCACCTGGAATCGAACCTGGGACCTCTGGATCTGTAGCCAGGAACAGTGACTACTAGACCATAGAGGCGGTTGATAGCTTTGCCCCACGCAGCACAAAAATAGAGATTAGAACAGTTTGAAATTTTGGTAGCTGTAAATGTAATAATTTATGGAATCAGTCAATTTAAGTTGCATATATTATCCAAAACACTTGATGGAGGTAAATAATTGATAATTTGCATCGTAGACCTTGGAAAATGTATCATCACCAGTGACAGCTTCTTATACAGTGACATCTGAGTATTATCAGGAAGATCTAGGAGGAAACTCTAAGGTATAAGTGTTCAGTTTGATGAAATGTTCTGTGAACAGGATGGGACTCAACCACATAAAACAAATGCACATTTTTTGCCCTCAGTGAACATTTTGGCCATTGTTGTGTCTCATTTCACTTCTGTGGATGTTTTGGCTATGATTGATCTTGGTCACTATCTTGTGGGGAACATCTAAAAGATAATGTATACAGGAACAACTTCCACACAGTCGATGAAATGAAAGAAATTTTTGTTGTCATCCGAATTCCTGCAGGCGTTCTGAGCCGAGTAGTTTCAAACTTTTAACATTGATTATAAATGTTCTTGGATGCCAGTGTGGCCCACTTATATAACATATTTATCATTAACAGATTATTATGCCAAGTAACACTGAAATAATTCCTGTACATCAGATATTTAAAAAAATATATGCAGTTTAAATAGGGGCACACAGTAGCGTGGTTTGGTTGAGGCACTATGCTACTAGGCGGAAGGTCACAGATTCAAGTCCCAATGAGGTCATTGGATTTTTTTCAAATGACCTAATCCTTCCGGCCGCACTATGGCCCTGGGGTTGACTCAGCCTCTAGCAGAAATGAGTACCAGCAATTAATTAAATAATTTTCCTGGGGAGTAAAGCGCGGCCGGCCCGTAAGACTGACAACCTTACTGCCATCTTTGAGCCAATTGTCTAGATAATGTGGGACCCTCAGCATCTCAAAACCCCTTGGCCCTTCACGCCCTGTTACAGGGATAGCTTTACTTTACTTTTTTATATGCAGTTTAAATTGTGTTTTGTGGGTGACTCTGTAAATAACCTTTCTACTGTTCCAGTCACAAAGAATGCAATAGTTTGAAGTGATTCTCATTATCAGCTACTTTATTTAAATGTGTATTGTCAGCTTCTCTTTCTTTCCTATGACTTTAGATATTTGTAATGTCTTGTAGCAAAGATGATAAGTACATTTTACACAGAAAGCTAACTTTAAGCGTACATGGTGTGTCCAGGATCCTTTATGACTTATTTTTTTAAATTTTTCCCTGCAGTGCCATCTGTTGGTGAATTTTGGCTTTAAGACTCTTGAAGTTTGAGCTGTGGTTGACTATAATTTCAAAGCGCAAGCATTGCTGCATCATGTGTTCTGACCTTGAATGTAACAGTACTGTTCTGACGCTCGTTGGAAAATGGCGGTTCAGCAGAGAGCCAACATCAAATTTTGTTTGAAGTTAGGCAAAACAGCAGGAGAAGCATACAAAATGATGAAAAGTGTGTATGGTAGTGATTGTTTGAGTCGCTCGAAGATTTTTCGATGGTATGCTATATTTCGTGACGGCAGGGAGGACATGGAAGATGCTCCATGTGCATCAGAGCTGAGAACAAGTCGCACTAAAGAAAATGTGAAAAAAGTGACCGAAATCCTTGCATCAGACAGATGTGTTCTGCAAGTCTCATCGAGGAGCTTTTGAGAATACCAAAAAGTACTCTGCATCAAATTTTGACCGAGAATTTTGGCAAATGGAAGGTCTTTGCGCAGTTTGTACCGCACGCGCTGTCAGACGATGAAAAACATGCCAGAGTGGGACACTGGAAAGACAATGTTACGGTCGGCCCAAAGTGATAACAAAATTTACAAACTCGATTGTTACTGGTAACAAAATTTACAAACTCGATTGTTACTGGTGACGAGACATGGTGTTTTCAATATGAGCCTCTCACAAAGCAGCAGAGTGCAGCGTGGTTGAGCCCAAAGAAGCCAGCCAAAACCAAAGAAAGTGCGCGTGCAAAAGAGTCGAGTAAAGACACTGCTAACCGTTTTCTTCGATTCGAAAGGTATAATTCACAAGGTATTTCTGCCAGAAGGTCAAACAGTGAATTCTGATTATTATCTTAGCGTCCTCAATCGTTTATGGGCGAGAATTCTTTGAATTCGACCTGAATATCGAGAACAAGGTTCCAGGTTGCTCCTCCACAACAATGCCCCACCCCAGAAATTAAAGATTGTGCACAATTTTTTGGCCAGAAAAGGGATCACAGTCCTTGATCATCCTCTGTATTTGCCAGATTTGGCTCCAGCAGATTTCTGGTGGTGGTTCCCGAAAGTTAAGTTGGCGATGAAAGGAGACCATCACAACACCATCCAGGACATCCAAAGGGAATCTACTGCAGTTTTAAAATGCGATTCCACAAAAGGAGTACAGAGACTGTTTTTGAAAACTTTTCAATCTGTTCCAGCTATGTATTGGTTCAGAAGGAGACTATTTTGAATAAGAAGGGTGAAATTTTGAAAATAATTCACATCTTGTATTTTTAATGAACACAGTCCTAACAGAACCTGGACACACTATGTACATTGCCATGTGCATGCGTATTATTGCCCTGGTATTATGGCTCATCACTTTTTTAATACAAACTCCTGCCGCTGTAGGTAGGGTCATATGGCAGGTAAACTTGATCGGATGAGGTTAGATTAGTTCCAGTATGGTACAGCCATTGTATGGCAGAGGTTTTGTTATAGTTTTTGTATGGTGCACTGCCAGCAACACTCTGGCAGACTTGCTACTATGTTGGCAGTCCAGGCCACTGACATTTCAGAGGAACATCGGAGCTGTCGCTGATGACAAAATGTGCTTGAAAATTCTTTTCCTCAATTGTTACATGATTGTGTATATAACTTAGCATATATTCCACATAACATTGAAAATGTACATAGCTCAACATCAGTTTTTTTCAAATGATGTGCAATTGCCATTTGAATTCCCATTGGGATTGGCTGTTACAAAAGTATAACATGACTGACTTCATAATTATATTTAAGTAGGCATGCTTTATTCATCTTGAATATCACAGATTTGGCACTAAAGATGTTGTCACTCCAAGCATTTGTGTAACTCAGATTATGATGTCAATGTGTTGCAGCACAACATGGATGCAATAAAAGCAGAGCCTGATTCGGAAGACGAAACACATCCATCTGAGATCAACACTCAGCAGGTTGATGCAAAACAAGATCCTTCAGAGCCTTTCACCTTTGTTGAAGTCAAGTGTGAAATAGAGGTGGGCTGATTTTCAGAAGCTTAGCACAGAATTAAAGTTTGTTTTTGTATTTCTGTTACAAACTTTATGTTTTGCCAGATAATTAATTAATCTTTAATAAATATATACTGTGGCCCTGATGGCCAGATTTTGACTTGGGGTTAATGGTATTCTTATAGGAAAGAATGTAATGCTTGGCCTGTTGGACCCAGTCATGCCCTGTAACATTTGTGTAATGCACAGACTATAAAGGTTAAACTTGCTATGAAATAGTGCCAGCCATCAGGATAATTAATAATGGTATGAAGCTTTTGTCATCCGCTTCCAAATTACTTAGAACTTTTACGCACAGATTAATCCTTCCAGATTGGTGTTTTTTCTGTTTGTAGAGAATGTATTATTTGAGCAATATTACCAGTTCACAAGAGGATTTGGTTAAAGGTGTGCTCTGCAATTTGTGTCATCTTTCACAGATGTCAGAAACTTACTGGTGAGGAATTAGCACAAATACGAAGATGAGTCAAATGAAAACCATATTTTTTTTAATTTAATTTATTAAATGAAAGCGGTACACAACAAATCATTTTTCTACGTAGTCTCCATTTCGTTCAATACAGGACCTCCAGCGTTTACAAAGTGTTTGGATTTCTCTGGAAAAAAATTCTTGTGGTTGTCTGTGCAACCACTTATGCACTGCCTGCTGTACCTCTTCATCAGAACAGAACTGCTTTCCTCCCGTCGTCTCTTTGAGTGGCCCAAATGTGGTAATCACTTGGGGCTAGGTCTGGTGAGTATGGTGGATGTGGAAGACACTTAAAGTGCAAGTCTTAGATTGTTGCAGCTGCTGCACGGGCAGTATGGGGCTGAGGATTGTCATGTTGCAAAAGGACACCTCTGGTCAAAAGTCCACGTTGCTTTGATCTGACTGCAGGTCAAAGATGATTCTTCAAGAGATGTGTATATGAGGCACTGGTGATAGTGTTCCCCTGAGGCATGTAGTACTCCAAGAGTACGCCTCATTCATCCCAAAAGAAAGTCAGCATAATCTTCCCTGCAGATCGCTGCGTCCAGAACTTCTTGGGTTTTGGTGATGAGGAATGAACCCATTCCCTGCTTGTTCTCTTTGTTTCTGGTTGGTGGTAGTGCACCCAAGTATCATCGCCAGTAATGATTCTCAAAAGCAAGCCATCACCTTCTGCTTCATGGCGCTGCAGAAGTTCTTCACAGGCGTCAACACGTCATAATTTCAATTCTGGAGTCAGCTGCCGTGGCACCCACCTAGCAGACACTTTGTGAAACTGGAGCACATCATGAATGACATGGTGTGCTGATCCATGACTCATGTTAAGAATTTTGACTATTTCATCCACCGACACTCAGCGATTCTCCATCACTAGGGCTTCAACCGCTGCAATAGACTCAGGGGTCACAATTCTGTGTGCCTGAACTGGGCGAGGAGCATCTGCCACAGATGTCACACCATTTCTGAATTTCCTACTCCACTCGTACACTTGTGGTTGTGACAAGCATGCATCACCATACTGAATCTTCATCCGTCGATGAACTTGAATCGGTTTCACACCTTCAATGACCAAAAAACGAATTACAGAACGTTCTTCTTTCATGCATGTACGTAGTGGAGCAGCCATCTTCACACCAGCACTGTGATGGCGTCCTGTTTGTCTGCATTATACTGCCACCTGTAGGATACTTTTTATAGCATTGGTAACATGTCTGCCAACTTAGAGGACAATGGCGCGATATTTTGAATTTTTATCTCAGTTTTATGGTTTTCATTAGTCTCACCTGCATACAAATTTTATTCACTAAATTGTTCAGGCTTCTCAGGAACATTTAAAGATTCTTAGACCAAATTTCATTCAGTGACATAGAACACAGATCTGTTCATCTGTAACCGGCTTCTCTTTCAAGGCTTCTAGCCCACAAGTTGGGCTCCACCTCTTCACTCTGTAACCGTTTTTACCTCACGTTCACTTCCCTCCTCGTTGGTTGGTTAGTCACGCGTTGTTTGTCACTCCTCTCCTTCTTTCTTCTTTCTTTCTTTCTTCTTCTTCTTCTTCTTCTTCTTCTTCTTCTTAGGTTGGGCACCAGTAAGCTCAGGTGGTGTCAGCTTCGGAGGTTTATTTTGGAAAGGGCGTAAAGGTGGTAGTCAACTAGTTCAGCTGTGGGTAGAGCTGAGATCCTTCTCAGAGCGTTTCTAGGGCCTCCCTTAGGACACTGTTACCATTTATTGAGATCAGCACTTCCCTTCACCTGATGGCACACACACGCGCACACACAGTCAGTACAAAGGATGCTTATATATAGGTCTGTGGGAACTGCCCACATTCAAGCAAGTGTGAAAACGCAAGCGTCATTGCTTAGCAACGACGAGTAAACAACGGTTGCTAGGCAGAAGCAAGTAAACAGCGGTTGCTAGGGAACTTATAAACACGGTAACCGGCAATAGCAGTACCTATTATGTAACCGTTTTCTATATGTCCGATTCTAGGCTACATAAGAAGATACACTGAGTTATCGCACACGCGGCTGTTATGTTTCAACTGACTGTGAATAGCCTTNCCCCCCCGCGGAGATGGTTGCTCAGCTGTTGAAGCGATCAGGAAAACGTACATCACGTCGGGGTCACCAATGTGGAATGTCATATGAAGAGACAACCACTAGTTGAACTGTCCTATAGGATTTATTGCAGCTGCACAGTGTACACAGATGGATAACAACAGTAGTGAACTGCTTGAACAGTGCGGACGCTGTGGGGCTGGGTAGCGGTCAGGGATTGTCCGGGCATTTAATGCTCTATAGTCGCCGCAAGGACGCCAACCGTTGTCTTTCTCGGGCACAAAACCGTACTCCGCCCTGCACCTACAGCCAGCAGGGAAACTGACGCAGCAGACATCATCGGCGGTACATGTCTGCGGTACAACAGGCCACCTCTTCATAACAGACAGAGTCAGCAAACGGCGGTTCCTAGTCGACACGGGTTCGGACCTCTGTGTATATCCCCGCAGGCTCGTCCATCGATGCATGGAACGTACCTCCTATGACCTGTGTGCGGCTAATGGCACTACCATCCACACCTACGGATGCCTGCCTCTCAGCCTCAACTTGGGCCTACGCCGAGAATTCACGTGGCGCTTCGTGGTGGCCGACGTCCCGCATCCCATCATCGGCATGGACTTCCTGTCGCATTTCGGTCTTCTGGTGGACTGTCGGAACAACCGCATCCTGGACGGGGTCACGACGCTGTCAGCCCCGGCATCAGCGGCCAACGCACTGATCCCCAGTGTAAAGACAATCAGCAGCAACACGCCGATCGACAGCCTCCTCACAGAG
>NW_019727416.1:187303-197046 GCF_002891405.2 Cryptotermes secundus | reverse complement strand
GTTTCCGAATTATTTACGAGTAGCAAGCAGGCACTTGGTGACTGGCAACTGTTTGTCAACTAACTTGTGACTCTTTGTCTGAAAACACTGAGGCCCCCTGGACGTCAGTTCCTCTGCTAAGTCACTCCCCCTTAATTCCACTGATTGGGTAATTTTGAGAACTGGGGTTTACACAATTTCTGGATCTCCAATCAGCTAGCTGCAATTTGGGGCTTTGACCCTTAAAGTCCTAACGTCGTTTTTGACAGTACACTGACAGATAACCTGCTTGGCATGGGTTTCGAAACCGCCTACTTTTAAGTTACGACATGCAGGACCTGTCAGTGATCGAATTCTCAAAGTTTGCCGCCGTGCTACTCACAAACAAAATTTCTCAGAAAAAGCCACATCCTGTGTAACATCAAGATTTGGAATAAGTCCATTCCTGAAAACAAGAATGTGACTATGTCCCACTGGCTTTGGTATTATTTGTTACCTGCACTTAATTTTTTGTTACTGATTATTCTAATTATACTTAAATTAGTGGGTGACAGTGGAGCAGTTACACATCTTACTTTCTCTTCTCTTCTTTATTTCTTAGGGTGGTGTGAGACAGACCCTTGGTACTTGGGTCGTAATTGGCCTATTTGTACCAGCTCTGGATGGTAAATGTAGAAATGGAGCATTTAGTTGAATGACAATTGCCAGGGAAACCGAAGTACAGTCAACTCTCGATTGTCCGGGATAATGGTGGGGATGGAAATCACGATTAATCGAAAACCTGGTTAAGACAAATTCTGTTAAAAATAGTACTGTAATACTGTACCTTCATAATACTATAGTCCTACCTGTATTTAAATTTATTCAACCTCATTTTTATGTCATCTCATGGCCTATTTAATACTTTTTTACACTGCACTGAAGTATGAATTAGTTATTTCAATCACAGTGTTCAACAACATCCAACACCTTTTACGAATATTCACACTTAACACTTAAAAAAATTTAATATTGCCATTTGCTTTTTGCGGCATTTTTCTTTTTACGGATATCCATACTTTTACGAAGTCTACATAATATTAGCTTGTCACTTAATAAACTGTTCTCTTCACTCTCAAGATAGTCTAGTAAGGATTCCAAATGATTAAGAGCAGCATCTTGTGATATTTTCTTACTAGGAGCATTGTCCACCTCTTCCTCATTCTCACTGTGTTTCCGCTCTTCTGGCTTCACCCCCACTGAACTTACGATTTTGTCACTGCTCAACATTTTGAAGCCTAGTTCACATGAGTCACAGTCAAACCACTCTCTTATATTTTCCTTGTTGACTTCTTCACCGCCATGAACTTGGTTACCAAATTTTGTCAATTCTATGGCTATCTCATTTTCACTGAATCCAGTAAATCCATGGATTTCGTCATCTTCATTAGAGATGAAAGGCATCAGTTTCTTCCATGAATTTTTCAATACAGATGGCCTTACTGTATCCCACGCTGTTGAAATCTCATATATGGCATATGGCATATGTGCTTGTTTAGCACAAACTGCTCCTGTTATTGTTGTTCCCTGTGCCCTTAGTTGATTAAACCAGATCAGCATTGCTTTGTCGAGATCATCATACTTTGATTTTTTCATGGTTTTTCTCTTCTTCATTCCACTTGAATTAGAAGACGAAACAAAGGAAGTTAATTGATTCTTTTGTTTTTTCCAATTATGAACAGTTTGTTCTCCAGTATTGTATTGCATTGCTAACTGTTTAACTACACCTCTTTTTCCCAACTGATTGGTAATTTCAAGTTTCTGTTGAATACTTAACGCAACATGCTTCCTTTTACACCCTTACATTTTGCTGACGCACCTGAAGATCGATACAAAGAGACTAACTGGGGCGGTGTATCTGTCCTTGAAACTTTCCACAAATCCTTGCATTCTTTCACCCCTACCCTAGAACATTGCGTTAGCATAACGGGACCAAAAAATGCAGAGGTCGGTTTACACTAGTGCGAAAATAGTGTTACAACTCACCATGTGAAACGAAAGTGAATGAATATTAAACAACGTATAAGCCTCAAAAAAGCCCCAGTTAAGCCGCAAACTGGTTTATCCGCCCCCGGATATTCGAGAGTTGAGTGTATTTGGAGAAATGCTGCCCCACTGTCATTTTTCCCAGCCACATATCCCTCAGGAACTAACTTGGGGATGTTCCTGGGATGTCATGGTGAGATACTGGTGACTACCTGCCTGATATGTGACATGACCATCTTTCTAACTAACCGTTCAGCGTGGCTTGACGTGTATGTTTCGTCAAGGTATTTAAATGGTCTGCGGGGGTTCGACGTCTATGTTTTGTCCAGCTGCTCACCTATGTTATAACGCCCGTAATAATTGATGGTTTTGCTGTAGATTGTTAGATTTTTCACTGGCCTGTTGTCAGAAAAACAGTATATAATGAGACATTTCTTTAGCTGCGTTAAGTCATCGTTACATATGCCTGTCTTGCAGCAAAGTTCCTGTGGCTCTTGCTAGCGGTTTCACCGTTATGAATGTCGTGTTTTCTTTGCTACGAAGTTATAAACAGCAGAGACGTGATATGTGCTGTGTTTATAATATCATATTGCCCTGAGCTGGCCACACTAACACACTCAATTGGAATTCTTAGAAGAGGGATGTCCAAATCATTTATTCTTGCAAGATCGATTGATTTCGCACAGTACATAGCAGCCAGTTCTTAGAAAAACGCCACAAATTAAGGCAGAACACTGTGGTCACCCCCTGTGACGATACGGGTGTGTGTGGGGGAGGGAAAAGAACTCATTCCTTCATGTATTATCACTCCAGTTGACTCCATTTTATCGTACTGACCTTGGTGGTCGTTCGGAGGGATGACCATAAATATTTTTTTGAGCCAGCTAAGCTCTGCTTTCGTTCACTACATACCAGCCAGTTCTTAGAATAACTTCATGAATTCTGTGGTCACCCCTACGACATCTGGGGCAGCCAAAATGAATTGAATCTGAAACGCAGAAGCACCAACACCTTCTTATGATAACATAAAGGTTGAATTTACTGCAGCTAATCTGGCAAGCTATACGGAGAGACATTTCCTCTTGTATTCCCCCCACGGGGAAGAAGGCAAGGCCGCACAGAAGATGTTTGGTTTACGGAAAAAAGAGCCAAATGAGAGATACGCAGTATTGGTGTGGTGAATGTGAGACAGCGTTGTGTATAGAAGAATGCTTCAATGCGTACCATACTCTGCTCAAAATCTAAACCACCTGCTTCCATTGCCGAGATACCGGGCACTCATATTATAAGTCAAGGATATAAAACCATCTTTTAAGATCATTTTAGTGAAAGTTTCATGCTTCAAGGCGTACGATACACTACTCAAATTCTAAACCAACTGCTTCCATTGCCGAGATACCGGGCGCTCATATTATAAGGTAAGGTTATAAAACTACCTTTTAAGATCATTTTAGTGAAAGTTTCATGTTCCTATCTCATATAATTTAAGAACAATGATGAATAAATCATTTTCGAGCAAAATTTAAATGGTCGGCTGAATATATTACTGCCGGAGAGACACGGCAGCGGAATTTAAATGACCGCGCAAAAGGCTAATTGCAGTGAACCCCCAATTTAAAGTTTCACTGGGTAGCAGTGAATTTCAACACTAAACTGGGGACAGTTTTGAATGAAGGAAATTTGACATTAATATTATCGACTTGGGATCATTGAAATTGAATGTTTGAGGAAAATCTGAAAGCAAGGAAAAGTAAGTGGGGGTTCCCCTGGGTAGAGTCTTCCTTTAGCATTTCATCAGTAACTTACCTGTTATTATAAAGGGTGTTTCACTCGGGGCGGAACCCGGCATTTTGTTAATAACTCGGATACTAATAAAGATATTTGCAATGAAATTTGGAGTGGACTTACCTCAGTTCATGTGAAGTCTGGTGACATCATAACAAATGCTGGAAATGGCAACCATTTGCGTCCAAACAGCATTGGACTCGGCGCGCCATGTTTTGGAAAGTCCTTGCCCGTACGTCAGGTGTCACTTCTTGGATGGCCTCACTTATGTTTGCTTTTAGAGCCTCTATGGTTCGCGGTTTGTTGGCATAAACCCGTGCTTTCAAATGTCCCCACAAAAAATAATTAGGCGGCGTTAGATTGGGCGAGCGCGGTGGCCAAAGTCCCCTTGAAATGACGCGGTCGCCAGAAAAAGACTGGATTTCGGCCATGCTTGTGCGCGAGGTGTGTGCTGTTGCTCCATCCTGCTGGAAATAACCGATGGATAATTCCTCATCATCCAATTGATTCACAAAGCAGTGGAAGATAACGAAATGCTGGGTTCTGCCCTGAGTGAAACACCCTTTATCTTCCACTGCTTTGTGAATCAACTGAACGATGGGGAATTATCCATTGGTTATTTCCAGCAGGATGGAGCAACAGCACACACCTCGTGCGCAAGCATGGCCAAAATCCAGTCTTTTTTCGGCGACCGCGTCATTTTGAGGGGACTTTGGCCACCGCGCTCGCCCGATCTAACGCTGCCTGATTATTTTTTGTGGGGACATTTGAAAGCGCAAGTTTACGCTAACAAACCGCGAACGATAGAGGCTTTAAAAGCCAACATAAGTGAGGCCACCCAAGAAATGACACCTGACGTACGGGCAAGGACTTTCCAAAACATGGCGCACTGAGTCCATTGCTGTCTGAACGCAAATGGTTGCCATTTCCAGCACTTGTTATGATATCACCAGATTTCACATGAACTGAGGTAAGTCCACTCCAAATTTCGTTGCAATATCTTTATTAGTATCCCAGTTATTAACAAAATGCTGGGTTCCGCCCCGAGTGAAACAACCTTTAGAACCCAGACATTCATAAATGCTCATAGAAGCCTACTATTTAATTTCTGGTTGAATTAACATCTCTCACATAATTCTCCTGAATTATGATGTTTTTACACATTGACTGGATTCTTGTCCATCTCAACTTTACTGCGTAGTCACATTTTAGAGAAAATATCTTACAGCTATCACGAGACTGAAATATAGGACATAGAGGGATGTGCAAGGAATCTAACAGTTCTGGATAGTTTTTCAATCATTTTCATTGCAGACCCTAAAAGCTTTTCATAAACCTTCATGTTTGAAACACACTTCCAACATTCGGCTTGCTTTGTGTTTAATATTGATATTTGTGCAGGTGTCATAACTTCTGATCATATCTAGAGATGGTCAATGTATATATTAGAGAGTATCTGTTGCTGACAGTAATTTGTAAACCTTAGGAGCTAGATGCACATACAGGGTGTTTCACGACTTTAGGGCATAACTGCAGGAGGTGATTTCCTAGGTCTTTGTGATCAAAAAAGTTCATATAAACATGTGTATGATTTTGGACGGTTATGGAGTTATGACTGTTTTAAGCTCAGAATAGAAGGTAACAATTACTGACAATAAACGGAACAAAATAATAAACCAGCATAATACATGATATATTTAAAGTATGAATGTAAAGATAACTTCATGATATTACCCTTAATTTGAATTGATTGGTGCTTAAAGCTGATTTTCGAAAATGTCACAGCGGGCCGCAACACAGGCTGCCGCTCGGTTGTGAACTGCGCCAGACATACCAACCCCCCCCCACCTTAGGTAGCTCTCAAATGTCGAGATAACGAGATCGCTCTGTCTGTAGCTGGCTAAAAATAGCAACCTGGCAGCTGACAGACGCGGTTCATATGAGGGCGTGTATGGGAATGAAAAAACGGTCATAACTGTCCAAAATCGGACACATGTTTATATGAACTTTTTTGATCACAAAGACCTAGGAAATCACCTCTTGCAGTTATGCCCTAAAGTCGTGAAACATCCTGTATATTATGCAGCATCAAATATTTTAGGCTAGGGGTACCACACTACAGCAATTTAATTTGTATGCAAGGATGTGACTGCTAGCCTTAACCCTTATTATCTGTGCCTTGCAGAACTGTTGGTGCAGTCACTGGTTCAGCAGGTCTGTTCCTTTTGTGTGCATTATAAATCCTCTTTTAAAGACCAAATCCTGCCATCATAGCAGGATATTTAAATCTAGGCATGGAAGTATTAAAGAATGAAAAATATAAGAAATGAGAATTTTTGTATCAGCATGCAGTTCAGTGGTGCTTTAATATAAAATAGAATTTCAATCTTAATTGCATCTAGGAGTTAATTTTTCAAAATTCTAGTCAACTCTTACAATACCAGAAATTGAAGCTACTCTATGGTAATAAATTAGAGATGACGTAATTTTGTTCTGTTATGTGACATGTTTGTTTTGCAGGAAGAGCAGCCAGGCGAAAACAGATTTTGTAGCAGTGATCAGCATGAGCCTCCTAGTGACAGGTGATTAACTCCATTCAGCAAAATTGTTCTTGGAAAGCTAATCATCCATCTTTATCAGAATGTTCCCTGCCTTTGGTAGAGCTCAGAGGTTTATAACTGTATTCATGAGATCCCAGTATTGGCCCCTGTTCTAAGCCAGATGGATTTGGTTCACACTTTTGCACTGTTTCTTGAAGATCCATTTTAACATTATCCTCCCATGTATGCGTCAGTCTGTCACCTGGTCTGTTTCAAGGGATGTGGCTCATTTGAGTATTAGAAAGTGACTTTCAAATACTCATACCATCCACATTGTTTGGATTCACTGCAGCAAGAATGAACATGTAAACCAACAGCTTGTTACCACAAAATTTAGGTGTCATTACCTATGATATACGAGGGGGTACCCAAAAGAAACCGAACTTATTTTTTTTAAACTTGTTTATTCATATTTTAAGCACAAACCTTCAATCCCCTTCAAAGTACTCTCCACTTACACTAATACACTTGTCTAGTCTTTTATTCCATTTTTCAAAACATTGTCTAAATTCATCTTTTGAGATGCTTGACAGCGCCTCCGTCGTTTTTTCCTTTCATGTCTCTTTTCATTCGAGGAAACAAAAAAAAATTCGCATGGGGCAAGGTCGGGTGAGTATGGAGAGTGAGGAACAGGGGTCATACCATTTTTGGTCAAGAATTGTCGTACAGACAGGGCTGTGTGAGCAGGGGCATTGTCATGATGGAAAAACCAGTCACCCGACTGCCACAAATCTGGCCGCTGAGCTCCAAGTCACTCCCGACAGCTCCACAATTTCTTCAATGGTCCGTCGTCGATCTTCCTTGATGATTTCACGAATTTTTTCAACATTTTCATGTGTTCGGGCCGTGGAAGGACGACCAGAACGAGGTTTGTCATCAATTGACATTTCACCATTTTTGAAACGGGAAAACCACTCAAACACTTGAGTTTTCCCCTTAGCATCGTCCTTGTACGCCGTTTTTAACATTTCAAGAGTTTCTGTTCCACTTTTCCCGAGCAAAAAGCAGAATTTCACCGCCGCACGCTGTTCACGAAAATCAGCCATTGCAAAAACGACGATCACACAAAACAGTTGTCACTATAAACTCTGCCGAAACTAGTCCTTACCTTCTGAAGCAACGGTAGTCGGCTTATCGACTCAGGAATGTTAGCTCTATGCGCTCATAGCGGCAAAACGCGGTACTACAAAAGCTCTGCCCACAAAAAAATTAGTTCGGTTTCTTTTGGGTACCCCATCGTACATCAAATTACAGTGATGAGACAGTCAGAAATGAAACAGCTTATACTATTCACCAGCAGCAAAATGCATAATAATACATGCAACTGTTTCAAGTATTTTTATAATTTATTACCTGTTACAAATATTTTAACCTTATATAGCGATGGTCAACATTGAAGACAGTAGCATATCTAACTTAACAGCTAATCTGCCTTAATTCTACTATTACAATAAAGTTATCCCTGTAACAGGCTGTGAAGGCCCATATGGTTGTGAGAGGTTGAGGTTCCTGCATCTTGTAGAGAATCAGCTCACAGATGGCAGTAAGGTTGTCAGCCTTATGAGCCGGCGTCCTTTTTCCCCCCACAGAGATTCCTGGTACTCATTTCTATTAGAGGCTGAGTTTACCCCAGGACCATGGTGCAGATGGAAGGGTTAGGTAAATTTAAAAAAATCTACCTCATCAGGACTCAAACCTTCAACCTTCTGGCTTGTAGCATAGTGTCTCAACCAACTACCCTACCACGTACCCCAATTCTACTATTACATGCTTTTATTATTATAATTATTATTGTTGTTGTTACATTTAATTACTGGCCTGGTTAAAGTTCAGTATTTAGAATCTCCTTCTATTTTATTCTACACACACACACACACACACACACACAAGAAGGATCTTCAAAAAGTTTCTGCACTTTTAGATTTTTGAAGAAAATGGAAAGAGTGGGAGGGGTGGGGTTCAAGGGGTATTGTAGGGTGTAATGTGACTAGTCAGCAAGCCTGTTGACCTTGTAGTTAGTGTGAGAGTTGCTATGATGCGGTGAACATGGCATTGAAACTTGAGAATTGCGCCAAGGAGGAACCATGATCTGTGATATGTTTTTTGCAGGCAGAAGGTGTACTGGGTAGACAAATTCAATGCATGTGTGCTCAGTGTGGCATGGGGACAGTGCTGTCTCTCAGAGTTGTGTATGTGTGAACTGAAATGTTTAAATATGGCCGTATGAGTATGACTGATGCAGAGCGCTCAGGTCATCCAATCACAGCTACAGCTGCCCAGAATGAAAAAAAAGACCTAGGGAACTGATTCTTCAAAACATGCATGGTGGTCAAAAAAATTGCAAAACACCTGAATATTAGCACTGGGTCTGCCTATACTGTGGTGCATGATAATCTTAATTTGCATAAAGTCTGCCATGTGGATACCTAAGGAAGTGACAGAGGAGCATACATGCATGTGCTTAGACATTTGGTACAGCCACTTGGCTCATTAGTGCGAAGAAGGTGACAACTTTCTGCAATGGATCGTCACAGGTGATGAAACTTAGATTCACCACTATCAGCCGGAAAATAAGTGGAAGAGCGTGCAATGGAAGCATCCATCACATCCTGTTGCCGATATTCGGCAATAATAGCAGAAACATATATACAATATATGGAACACACTCAAATATTTCCCATTCTAGTAAAACAACAAATAGTGGCATACTTTAGATATGTCGATGACATATTAATAATATATGACGAAAAAATAACGAACATAGAACATACACTCAAAGAAATTAACGAATTGCAACCAACTATAAAGTTCACAATTGAAAGAGAACAAGAAGAATCTATTAACTTTCTAGATATAACAATACATCGTAATGAAGATAGCTTGCAATTCGAAATATATAGAAAACCCACACAAACAGACATCATAATACCTAACAGCTCGTGCCATCCATTCGAGCACAAATTGTCAGGTATTAATTACTTAATGAACAGACTCCACACATACCCAATAACAGAAAAAGGAAAACGAATAGAGAAGAACACTATTAAAAACATACTACATAACAACGGATACGACTCTAACATAATCAAAAGCTCGAATCAGACAAAACGAGAACAAAAATCAAACACAAATGACGACGAACAACAACCAAAAACAAAGTGGGCCATATTTACATATAGTACAAAAGAAGTAAGAAAAATTACAAAACTTTTTAAAGACACACAGATAAAAGTAGCATTCCGCACACGTAACACAATAGAAAACATACTCAAACAAAAACCACAATTAGATAAATACAATAAAAGTGGCATATACCAAATGAAATGTGTAGATTGCCCATTGAAATACATTGGA
>NW_019727416.1:186793-187033 GCF_002891405.2 Cryptotermes secundus | reverse complement strand
CTGCACAACCAAACACCTTGTGTGATGATGTGAAGAGTGACATGCATCGGTGGCTGCACAACCAAACACCTTGTGTGATGATGTCATTAAGAAGCTTCTAGGACCCTGGGAAAAATGTGTTGAAAATCATTGTGATTATATGGAAAAATGATGTATTTTGATTTTGTAATCATCAGTAAATTAGAGTTGTAGAATAAGAAGTAGGAAACTTTATGAAGATCCTTCGTACGTACGTACGTA
>NW_019727416.1:162181-183099 GCF_002891405.2 Cryptotermes secundus | reverse complement strand
AAGCAGTGTTTGGACCTCTTTAAGCGAAATTCGCAGGAGTTTTTGCGTCGAGTCGTCACCGTTGATGAAACCTGGATACATTATTATACGCCAGAGACCAAGCGACAGTCAAAACAATGGATTTTTCCGGGTGAATCTGCTCCGAAGAAGGCAAAGACGGTCCCATCGGCCGGAAAGGTCATGGCCACGATTTTTTGGGATTCGAAGGGAATAATCCTCATGGACTTTTTGCAGAAAGGAAGAACGATCACGGGGCAGTACTACAGTGAATTATTGGACCGATTCGATAAGAAATTGAAGGAGACACGGCCCCATTTGGCTAAGAAAAAGGTGCTGTTTCACCACGATAACGCACCAGCACATTCATCTGGAATTGTCGTAGCCAAATTGCATGAACTGCACTATGAATTGCTGCCACACCCACCGTACTCGCCTGACCTGGCTCCCTGTGACTTTTTTCTGTTCCCCAACATGAAAACATGGCTCGGGGGAAAAAAATTCAGCTCAAACGAGGAGGTTATCGCCGAGACAGAAGCGTATTTTGAAGAGTTTGACAAATCGTATTTTTTGGAGGGGTTAAAGAAATGGCAGAAACGTTGGGAAAAGTGTATCGACCTGAAAGGAGATTACGTTGAAAAATAAAAAAAAGTGAAAAACTTGTGTCTTTATTCCTAACACAGGTACTTATTGATTGACCCTCGTATATGCATATTTCTCTGATCAAATAAAAATTTGATAACAGATTAGATCAGGTTTCTGTTGGGTTTAGGTTTGGCAGAGATGATGTGAAACTTAATCTGTGTTCATCATATTGTAAAACTGTTGTGACTCCCCCTCCAAAAAGTGGGCATTTTTAGTCTGATTTCCCTTATTTTGAAGAAATAAAAGTAGGCTTATGTGGTCATCTTGCTGTTTGTGTGTCTGTAAGTCTGTCTCCACATAATAACTTTTGAATGCCTTAATCAATCTTTATGAAAATTTCTATGTATATCATGGCACCTGAGTCCATCTCAGTGACATAATTCACAAATCCTTTCCATCAGTAATACCACCATTACAGCCTCTCAGCCTCTGAAGGAAAACGTTAATATTGCTCAAACATGTATCAGTCTTCATTAAAACTTAGTATTTATATCATGCAACATGAAGCCATCTCAGTGAACTTCATAAATCCCTCCCAACAGTAACAGCAACAGGATGTTGTACATAATACTAAGAGGGCGCTGGTGTGATGTCATTGTTCTGAANTCGTACGTACGTACGTAAGTCAGAAAATTTCCAAAGTGATTTATTTCAAAGCTTGTGTTGACTGCGCTGCATATTTTGCATGCAGGTAGAAGCACAAAGTCCCAACGTGATTGTGAGATATCTTTGACCTTGACTTGTCAGTTGTAGTGTCACCATAGCAGAGTTAATATGGCCATTCCACTTTCCATGTGCAGCAAAGAACAGCAGTATTCAGTGGGCTAAAGACATACATGGGGCAGAAATCCATCCTAGGCTTTCAGCACAATATGGAAACAGTGCTTTACCACAGTGGAGTGTGTAAAAATCAGTAACCATATTAAAAAATGGTTGCACGAGGATTACTGATGAACAGTGAGGATGCTCATCCACATCCACTACAGAGGAGGAAAACATTGTACAATTCCTTTCCATGATTCTACATTATTGATGGGTGACTATTGATGAAGTGGCACATCTGTGCATCACTCATAGTTATGCTCATGGAGTCATCCGATATTGAATTGGGTTTCATAAATTTTGTGCAAAGTGGATTGCAGAACAGTTCAGAGGAGAGCATGAACTTAGCCATTTGGCAGGCCTCTTGAGGACTTACTTTCATAATGAAGGTGACCCCTTTCAGAGATGCATTTTATGTGGGGTTGAGACATGGACACACTGGTGGGAAACATGATGTTGACACTTTTCTTGTGATACACAGGGGATAATTTTAGAACAATATCAGGAGAGGGCACGCTTCTAAACAGTGACCATTATAGTGAAATGCTTTGGGACAGTTTTAGATCAGCTACTTAAATCAGATTCCGAGGGCTGTTGTTAAAAGGTGTCACAATGTCAGGTGATAATATCTGTTCACTCACTGCCACCCACACTGATGAAAACCTCCTCCAGTGAAACTTTTGAGGTGTTGAAGCATCCTGCATGTAGTCCTGATTTGGCTCCTTCTGACTATCACCTGCTTGATCCGCTCAGAAATGCTTTTGAGAGGCTGCCATTTTGCCACTGACCAAGAAGTGAAAGATGCGATGTCTGCATGGTTTGTTACTCAACAGCCAAAAACATTTCTTCTGAGGGCAAGCATAAGCTTGTGGACTGCTGCACTATGGAGAACTCTTGGGTTCCTGAGCTGACCCCGGTCTTAGCCACTATCTTCCATAACTCTCAACTGACCATTGCCTGCATACTCACTCTACTCAGACTAGAGTCAGAATTACTTTACAAGTTGAAAGTCATATTGCGACTAACAGTCAGTCAGTCAGTCAGTAAGTCTTTGGTGTTGAGCCCCATCTGGGGCTCATGACAAGATATTTATTACTGTTTGACAGTTACGGTCTTGGTATTGGGGCATGCCCTCTCTGATGAAAAGATGAGTCTGTCTTCTGTAGATGCCGCTGGCTCCTGCCAGAGCAGTCTTTCTCGGGTCCGAGTCCCTTGAGACTCATGACCATATTTTACTCTCTCAGATTTGAGACTTCCCTTTTTGTTGCCTCCTACAACTGGCAGGGTCACGGTGGAGGTATTCGACCCAACCTCCACAAATTGACAGTCCTCATTATGTTTAACCTCGGCACGGACCACACAGAAAACACTGCTTCCAGCAATTCCTCAATTGTTGCATGAGCACATTGCATAATGATGGCTGTGGTATTGTGTGCATACAAAGCTGTTGCTTAGCATGAATCATCTTTGTAGGACCGTTCTGTAGCAATAGCTGTCTCTGCTGACTTCATGGTTCCTGCTTTGGGCAAATATGCCACAATATACTAGCCAGGCGGTTGTCCTGATACATTCTGAAATTCAAAAGGGCCATAGCTCCTAAACCATTTTGGACATATGTGCACATGAACTTCTTTCATTGTTACAGTGTGTGTAACCATATTCCAGAGTTTGGCAACATTTTTTTTCGTTCACTGTATATAAATAATTTATGTACATTTTGAAACCTTATTTGCGACGATGATCCAGTTTCCAGTAAGGAATATTTTAATAATATAGTAATTCATTAACAGGTGTTTTTATTTGTAAATTATGTACCACTGATGTTGATCAGTACAATCAANGAGGGGCGTCATCCATAGCTTGGCATGTCACAATATGGTCTTGAAATAAATAACCATAAATATTTTCTCCAGTCAGTTTTTTTATAGGTGGTTATTAAAATAATTTTATTAACACACAACAGGATGCAGAAACTGAAGGATCAAATTTATCTTCCTTATGCATGTAGTAACCATATCAGTAATAATCCATGAAGGCCCTGAGGTGTTTTTTTCTGTTAAGTGATAAGTTACGTAGGCTTTTATTTTTGCTCATACAGTATTTTCATATACAGCAACAAATTTTTGTATTCCTATTAATGGGCTTAGAAATGCATGTTAATGAAGTTTAGACATATATGCATATTTCTCTGATCAAATAAAAATTTGATAACAGATTAGATCAGGTTTCTGTTGGGTTTAGGTTTGGCAGAGATGATGTGAAACTTAATCTGTGTTCATCATATTGTAAAACTGTTGTGACTCCCCCTCCAAAAAGTGGGCATTTTTAGTCTGATTTCCCTTATTTTGAAGAAATAAAAGTAGGCTTATGTGGTCATCTTGCTGTTTGTGTGTCTGTAAGTCTGTCTCCACATAATAACTTTTGAATGCCTTAATCAATCTTTATGAAAATTTCTATGTATATCATGGCACCTGAGTCCATCTCAGTGACATAATTCACAAATCCTTTCCATCAGTAATACCACCATTACAGCCTCTCAGCCTCTGAAGGAAAACGTTAATATTGCTCAAACATGTATCAGTCTTCATTAAAACTTAGTATTTATATCATGCAACATGAAGCCATCTCAGTGAACTTCATAAATCCCTCCCAACAGTAACAGCAACAGGATGTTGTACATAATACTAAGAGGGCGCTGGTGTGATGTCATTGTTCTGAATGTTCATGCCCCAGCAGAGGATAAAATTGATATGAAGGACAGCATCTATGAGGAAATACGAGTAGAATGTACATTCGATGAATTCTGTAAGTACCATATGAAAATTTCGTTAGGAGATTTCAGTGCCAAAGTAGGTAGGGAAGAACTTTTCAAACCAACAATTGGGAATGAGAGGTTACATGAAATTAGTAACGATAATGATAATGGACATCTTCTGGTGGAAAGACTCACAATCAGATTGATCATGTTTTGATGGACAATGGACAAGACATGGCATTCAAGTGTACATGATGTCCAGTAATTTGCGATACTGACTACTATCTGGTGGTAGCAAAAGTTATGGAGAGACTGGCAGTAAGCAACAGACAACACACAAGAGTTCACATGGAGAGGTTCAGTCTCAAGAAATTAAACGAGGTAGAGGGTGGAAAGCAATATTGTGTTTAAATCTCAGATAGGTTTGCTGCTTTGGAAAGCTTACATGCTGAGATGGATATTAATAGAGCTTGGGAAACTATTAGAGAGAATATAAAAATTTCTGCCAAAGAGTCCAGGTTATTATGAACTGAAAAAGCATAAGCCATGGTTTGATGAAGGATGCTCAAAGTTACTAGACCACAGAGAACAAGCCAAATTGCATTGGTTACAGGATCCAAGTGAAATAAATAGGGATAATCTGAACAATATAAGATGTGAAACCAGCAGGCATTTCAGGAACAAAAAGTGGGAATATCTGAAAGACAAAATTAATGAACTTGCAATGAACAGTAAGAACAAGAACATTAGAGACAGAGAGAGTGTGGTTACCAACCTAGAAGTAACTTAGTGAAGGATGAGAATGGTGATTTGCTTGCAGATTTCCACAACATTTTGAATAGGTGGAAGAACTACTTCTCTCAGTTATTGAATGTACATAAGTTCAGTGATGTTAGGCAGACAGAAATACATACAGATGAGCTGTTAACCTTTAATGTACAGACTTTTAAATTGCCAGCAGACCCTACAGCCAGAATTTAAATGGCCCTAAATCTTTAACATTTGAGACTTTCTGAAAAAAAATATATATTTTCTGTTCTATGCAACATAGAAATGCGAACTAAAAACAAGCTGAAAGACAATAAAATGTTCTACATATACACAAAAGAGCAATTTTTACAAATGAAAAATTAACTGTGATTATTTTGTCATGAAGTGTAAAATATCATTGTTATTATATATGTTATGAAATTCCAAAGGACTTACCTGTAGTTTTTCTTCAATCTTAAGACATGGTGATTTTGTAAATATAATCACACCATATACAATAATATTTTGTTCGGACTGTGCGCGAGTTTGAACTGCGTCACTTCACAGTTTATGATACATCACACTCTGACACGCGTTTGCCACTTCTTGAAGCAGTCCACAACACACAGCCCAACATCACACTTTTTACAATAGAAAATGTGCTCCTGCTTTTCTTATTTAGTGAACACACATGACAACGTCTTTGTTTCCATTTGGTTGGCCAGTGTTGTGAATGTTTCACCTCGAGTCAACTCAGTTGGCTCCCAGATGAACTTGACCTCCCCAAAGGAATGCCACTGACCATGATTGCAATTGAAGAATCATCTTGGGGAGTGAGAGTTTCTAGTTAAGTCAAATAAATTATGTTGATTGACAGAGCAACACACTCGCCTGTTAATAATACTCGCAAAATAGTGATACAAAGTAATTATAATATAAAGAAACATATTGTGACGTGTCGCGCTAGCTGGACGCCCCCCCCCGGGAGCTGACGCGCCAAGCGGAGCCGAAGTTAGCCGCGTCCCAGCATCCTGGTAGCTATGCAACGCGAGTCAACAGCGGTGACGTCACCAAGGGATACCGCGGTTGCTAGGCAGCAGTAAACAACTCCAGACAGCGTTTCTAACAACATGGCGCCAGGCAACAATGGTGCCTATTACGTGGCTGTTTTCTGAGTTGTCTGGAACGAGGCTAGATATGGAGCAGTGAAGACTGTTCACACCAGTTCTGAGTTATCAGCGATCAGCTCCGAGTTAGTTCCGAGCAAGCCTATGAGCTAGTTCTCAAGGCAGCATTTACGAGTTACCAGCATTTGCAGTGTAGCATTTGTGATACTGCTGACGGCATTAATTGTGGATCTGTAAACTGTGTGATTGTAAGAGCGAATGTGAAAATAAAATTCGCTATATTCAATACGGCGTGAAGTTATTTGTCGCGTTATACACCCAACACGCGACAATATGATAGTCTGACACTGACTTTCTAACTGATAATAAGAAATATATGACAATCCGAAACTTATTTCCTAACTGATAATTCGCTACTGAAAACCAATCCTTGAAAGCTCTAGAAGCACTAATCTGTAAGCGCAGATGAATCTTTACTCCTCATTTCTCAAAACAAAGCTGGGTTCTGTTTGGCTGACCAGGTCATAAACAGTCATATCTAAATGTAAATAGTGTTCAACCAGTACTGTGTTAAACGATTTCATTGTTCAGAGCTAATGAATGAACCACTGATGTGACCTTGCATGGGTTTGTTTTGATTTCAAACCGAAGATCAAACTGTCAGCACTCTGAAAGATGGTGTTAGATAAATCTAACATTCAGCCACCGTGGTGTTACTTGCTGTTAGATATATCTAACATTCATATGTAAAAGGCTAATGACTGATCCTAGTCCTTTTGGAGTTGCAATTGAAAGTGTGCCGCAGTGCAGTTATTTTGGAATGACAGTGACAAAACGAGATTTGATTCAAGAGGAAATTAAGATGAGACTGAATTGGGGTAATGCTTGGTACCGTTCAGTTTAGAACCTTTTATAACCTTTTATCTTGTCTTCTGCTGTCTAAAGACATAAAAATTAGAATATAAGAAACTATAATTTTGCATGTGGTTTTGTATGGGCGTGAAACTTGGTCTCTGACATTAAGGGAGGAATATAGAGGGTGTTTGAGAACAGGGTGCTGAGGAGAATATATGGACTGAAGAGAGATGAAGTAACAATAGATTGGAGAAAACTGCCTTACTTCTTGTTAATTACAATTAGAATGATGAAGTCATGGAGGATGAGCTGGGCAGAATGTGTAGCACTAATGGGGAGAAGAGGATTGGATATAGGATATTATGGGAAAGACAGAAGGAAAGACACCACGGAAGACCAAGATACGCATGGATAATATTAAAATGGATCTTAAAGAGATAGGATTGGGTGGTATGGACTGGATTGATCTGGCTCAGGATAGGGACCAGTTGAGGTTTTGTGAATATTGAAATGAACCTTCGGGTTTCATAAAATTTTGGGAAGTTCTTGAGTAGCTGCACAACTGGCAACTGACAGCTTCTCAAGAGGTCTCATCTCCATAAAATTAGGTAGTTCATCAATAATGCCAATACTGTAGCCTCTCAAATTGTTGAGGTAATATCCATAATATTACTTGAATTCCTGAACTGATCACCATGAAACTTGGTATGTTTGTTCCATGCCATCTAGGGTCATCTCAGTGGCATGCGTCATAAATCCTTCCCATTTTTAATACCAACACTGGGGCCTGTCAGATTTTTCACATAATAACCTCAGTATTACCTAAATTCCCTAACCAGTTTTCATGAAACTTGGTACATATATTGTGCCATCTAGGATGATCTCAGTGGTGTACTTCATATATCACACTCCCATCAGTAATACCAACACTGCAGCCTTCAATATTGTATTGTTTTATTGATTTAGTTACAAATACATGAAAGGTAAAGGTAAAGCTATCCCTGTAACAGGCTGAGAGGGCCCATAAGGTTGTGAGACGTCGAGGCTCCCACGTTTTCTTTATACAGTTGGCTCATAGATGGCATTAAGGTTGTCAGCCTTATGTGCCGGCTGCCCTTTACTCCCAGGATGATTCCTGGCTCTCATTTCTGTTAGAGGTTGAGTCAACACCATGGCCATAGTGCAGCTGGAAGGATTAGGTAAATTTAAAAATCCACCTCATCAGGACTTGAACCTGCAACCTTCTGGCTTGTAGCGTAGTGCCTCCACCAACTACACTACCGCACATCTCATTATTAATACATACCAAAGTTTTTTCTACTTGTATCAGATACTCATATTATAGTGAAAGGAAAGTATGTGATTAGTTTTTCCCAGAACTTCTTGTTTAGTTTCCTAATATCAAGATAGAACTAGAAAGAGCCCTATGACTGGTATGAAATATGTAGCTATGAAGCATTTATTTCCTGCCACAAGTGACAGTTTTTTCCTTTGCCACCAGAGGTAATTGCATGTAGCATTGCAGTGTAGCAGGTATGTCTAATCCAGGTCTGTATCCATGCAGCATTTTTTACTTGTCTCTGTAATGTTCAAATGTGTTGTGTAATGTAAATACAAAATGTTGAGGTACGAAGTAACTGTCATGTTTCTGTACTGTAAAGGAAGCATATTTCTCGTTGCTGTTTGTTAGGTCATATACAGTAGAACTTGGTTATAACGTCATCAAAGGGACCTAAAAATAGTGTCGTTATAAACGAGTGTCGTTGTAACCGAAATGGGCACTTCCACAGTAGCCTTATGTTAGTCACGTAAAAATCTACCAAAAACAGAGTTAAAATGTTGCATTTTTTAGTGAAATACGTAGTTAAGTACAGACTAACGTAACATTAACGTGGAATTGCCCAAATGTGTAATATCAAAGACATATTACAGCGCTTTTCACTGATAATACACACCGCACTAATACTGTATATTAAAGGTAGGCCTACTCACCAAATTACAGTAGATTACATCAATTGTTGTGCCTTACTGTACCTAGATACGAGTACAGTAATCAGTTATCTTCATCTGTTTCCTGTTACTTGCCCAATACACACTTTCTAAATTACGTTCAATGTCCATATCAGAGAAATTCAGGAATGAAAATGACGTTACATACGAGGTTGATGCATTTGTGCATGTCGTACTAAGCAAGGTATAAAAACAGTTGCTTTATGAGGAATTAGTTCGTACCATTGAATATTTGACGCAATAGACAAGGTGTCGCAGAAACCGATGTTGCTATAACCAAGTTTTACTGTATTTCTTCTTTAACTTGGTCCCTTGAGATGGATGTATTATGGTGTTTCCTCTTTCTCACATGTCTCAATTGTCTATCATACAGTCTGGTGATACATGACTTCTGAAATTAATTCAGCATCATGTAGATGTCAGTATTGGGATCATACAAAGTGACAAAGAAAGTGGGACACAGTTCTTATTAAGAGTGATTTGCTGTATCACATGTTGAAGTGCACAAATAATGGATTTGTGCTGTTTTTAGCATTTCACTTTGTAAACTTTTACTTTATTTATTTTTAGATATTTGGTGACATTTGTGTTATCACTTGGACCTTTTTGAACATTTGATTAAACCACATACCTTTTGGAGTTTTTGTATTAACTTTATTTTGCCCAAATACTTGTCTTGATAGAAATAAATTTACAGCTTTCTTCGATAGAATTTGTTTCCTCATTGGCTTCTCTGAATATCAGTAGTAACTGCCTACTCTTACATGTGTATTTGTCTTCTACTGTTTTGGCCTCCTGTATGCAAATACCATGCTTGTGTGTGGAAGGAAGTTGCTGATAGTGACATGAATGGCAAAAACTTTAAAACTGAAACTGCTTGCTTCACCCAGTTTAACACACTAACAATGGAAATTCATATTCTGATGCAGTTTAATGTTCAGATTTCTTTGCATATATTGTTAAATGTAACTAGTGTTGTCACCATAAGTTTTACTATGTTTTAGATACTGTGGAGTGTTCTGTCTGTTAGAAGAGGGTGTTGCGCCATAAATAAAATTCTGAAAGATATTGACATACAATAGAAACAGTATTAATTCATTCCATAGACATTTCTTGAGAAGCTGGTATTTGATCAAGTACTTTTAGGCTTTAATTTCAGAAGTATGGTTATTTACTCTCTTTTTTGAGGGAGGGTAATGAAAAATGTTATGGCTCCAAGGGTTCTATGAGCTTCATATGAAAACAAAGAGTTAAGTAGGTTTCACTTTAAAATTTGTAATTTGTGCTACTTGAGTTTCCAAATAGTGTTGCCTGCAATACTGCATGTACAGTACTCAGAATATTGTCTTAAACAGAAAAGGCAAAGAATGTGTTGTGTATTCATGATGCATATATGGTGTGTAGAATATTCTGAATGGCATTTTGAGTAACATTACTCTAAAATTTATGTTTCTGATTGTGGTTTTTGTCAAGATACCATGCAAAATCATCTTTGCACCATAATCACAGACTTAGCCTCATGAATCCACAGCACACTCTTTGTCTTTTCTGCTTTTGACACCATTTTGAGCACTGCAAATGGCATGATTTGGAAACTGAAGTATCACAAATTATATTAAAGTGTAACCTACTTAACTCTCTTTTGTTTTCATTGTATGTCCTTCAGTTGATCAGCAGTGGTGACATTAAATTGTTTATTTGTGTAATACTCCCTGTACTGTATGTTGTCATGACTTGGTCTCCTGAGCCCTAATTGTATATATGGGATTCACTACATGTAATTTAAGGTTGCTTTGTGTTGAATATTTATCCCCATCTTGCATTATGGCTCTCTGGAGATATGCAGGGATGCAGGGATTTGTTATTATATAATATGTTATATATGTTATAATTCAGATCAGTAAGGTGCATAAAGTTTAGCTTACTGCATTTCTTTTTATCCTTGCAGCAACGAGAAACAGTCCACCACTTCTAATGGAACTGCAGTCAAGCAAACACAGACTGGAGAGAATATCTGTGTTCTGTGCAGTAAGCAGTTCTCATCCAAGGCTAAATTAAAGAACCATATTATGACTCATACAGGGGATAAGCCCTTTCACTGTGCAATGTGCAGCAAGCGATTTATTGATAGCACGCACCTGAAGAGACATTTCCGGATCCACACGGGGGAACGACCCTTCCACTGCACTGTGTGCAACAAACAGTTCACTGACAATGGCACACTGAAGACACACTTTCGAATTCACACCGACAAGACTTTCCAGTGCCTGGTGTGCAGCAAGGTGTTCTCTTCTGACTGGGACCTGAAGAAACATTGCCGCATACACACAGGGGAGAAACCCTATCACTGCACTGTGTGTGGGGAGCAGTTCTCTCGCAATGACAAGTTGCAGGAACATGTGCGCATGCATACTGGAGAGAAACCATACACTTGTGAGGTATGTGGGAAAGATTTCTCTCGTAATGACAAGCTGTTGAAGCACTCGCGGACTCACACTGGTGAAAAACCATACCGCTGTGAGGTGTGCAACAAGCAGTTTTCACAGAGAGAGAGCCTGAACCGACATACTCGGACACACACGGGGGAGAGGCCATTTGAGTGCCAGGTGTGCACCAAGCGCTTTACACTGCGGGAACACCTCAAGAGACATTCTCGCATTTGTCCAGCACAACAGGCCCCTGATTTATTGCATGGCCAGTCTTAATGCAGACCTCTTCTGGTGTAGCAATCACAAACCAGTCTTTGTCCTGTATATAGGCTTTGCTCAGAGAGCGTGCAGAAATGTTCATAACAGTTGTCCAAGCTGCTGGATGTTTCCATAACCTGTTTCCTTAAATAAAAACATGGAGTTACTATGACATCCATCAGGCCTTATCCCATCAGTACACTGAATAACTGTGAATGTGCTTCATTATTAATTTACTCTGACTTCTCAGTATCACATCGTTATCTGAACTAGATATAGTTATAAAATTGTGGAGCAACAAAAACATTGACCCACAACTCATACAAGGAGGAGACAAAGCTTTAAATTCAAATACTAAACAAGTTCAGCAGTCATTAAGGTAAATGTTTCACATTGTCTCATTGTGCCTGGAACATAACAAAATGTCTGAAGTTCTTTTAATTATTTCCCAAAGTTTCTGCATGCATTTTATGGAGACATTGTCAGTCCTCTCCACAGTGCATTCAGAAACTCTTAATTCTCTTCTGTTTATAGTCTGCAGACACTTCTACATCTCTTGATCCTTGGTCTGCATTGTGTATGGATTGTCACTTTTCTCCTGCATTATGTAATGACACGTGATCTTTTCATTTAAAACTAGCCACTGATGTATCTTTTTCTAGTGTGTCAGTCACTGAAGGTTGTGAGAACACTTTAAACTCTGTTTAACAGCAATAGTAACAAGTTAAGCAATGTTTTTGTGTTATTTATACATTTATTTTAATGCTAGTGGGGTGGAACTAAGTCCCTTGTACTGTGGCCACTTCTGGCCTATTGTACCAGCCCCAGATGATAGGTGAGGGTGATGGTGGAGCAGTTGGTGGAATGAAGATTGGCAGGGAAACTGAAGTACTTTGAGAAAACCTGCCCTGGCACCATATTGTCCACCACAAATCCCACTTGACCAGACCTGGGATCGAACCCAGGCTGCCACAGTGGGTAGCCAGCGACTAACCGCTGGAGCTATGGCGTGGCCCTATTTACACATTTAGGGCTCAAGCAGATTCTTAAAATTGTTTATTAAATATTTTTTTCTTATGTAGTTGAGTTCATTGCAATGCTCTGACCACATGATATGTAATAGCAGTCAGTATTCCAGCTTGGTACAGACAATATTACTTTTAATTTATCTATGTATGGATTATCTTTGTTACTGCTAATGTAACATCATTGAGAGTGAATTTAGTTATCACATTATGTAAATTCTAATGGTCATAATGAAAGTCTTTATATTATAGTAACAAAGGAAATGGTATTACACCATGCAAGGAATCTGGTACTTATTTACAATACATATTTTTAGTGGTGTAAGACTACAGTGTCAATAGAAGGTTCAGCATTACAGCATTCAGTGCAGTACAAAGTGAAAATGAAATATATAATATTAAGATAAGAATAGATACTTTGTATATATTAATCTGATCGCCAGACCTATATGGTAAGCAGTTTATATTCAGTTCTGTTGATGATTTGTAGAATATGTTTTAATAAATTGTGCAGTAATATTTGTACCTAATTCCAGAAGACCATGTTAATGGTGGTAGTGTAATCATTATATCTCATATGGTATAAATACCAGTACCATGTTTATTTTAGTTCTTTAAGTTCATGTTTTTGATTGGTTTCTTTGAAATTGTGATTATCATTGATGTTTGTACAGTAATTTGTGGTCTCTCTTCTACCAGTAAGGAGCAGTACTATGTCTAGTGAACTATAGAACACAAAAGGGTTGTTCAGGTCTGCATATTTGTGGGAGATTAGGAGATAAGACTGCAGGAATCATGCCAAGCATGCTCAAGAGTATGTTAAATCCAAGACGGTGTCAGATTACATGTCTCCCATGTTGGAACAGCACTGGGTTGTGAAGTTTTTGGTGCAAAATGAAAACATTGTAACAGTACCTAATGCATAAATGGCACACAACTAAAAAAATAACTGATGAATGTAAGCATACACATTAAAAAGCAACTGAATGACCTTTATCCATGTAGAGCTCCAATCTGATCATATCATTATTTATGGTCGGTGACCATCAGAATCTTATCCGCCTGCTGGTGTTGGACCACTCAAGAACATCACAAGTTCCAAGGTGATTCTGTGCACTGTATGTTGAATGACTTTCATACATCGTCACACTGTTTGGAGGTGCTTCTTGTCTCATTAATGCATAGCTGTGGTGCATCACAATTTTTAAATCATTCCAGAACTCATGTAAAATTTGTGGACTTGTCTGGATAACCTAGACTACAACTGGAAAGTTCTTTGCATTATTTTCCTGAGTGTTGCTGTGTTGATATTTTGTATAATGCATATTTTAATATGTTTATAGTGGTAGGGATCATAACAAAATGTAATTCTTATCAATTACCTAACATTGTTAAAATATTCTACTGATACGAAGAGAGTCAGAGTGGAACATCATGGACCTTAAAGTGACCATGCATTACACTTTTCAATGGCACCTGTGCAGTCGAGCTGGTCAGGCTGTTGCATTTATCAGTACTAATCAAGTTAAAATCTGGCACCTAGTCCCATAATACCAGGAGATTTGAGATCTGCTCCCAGACAGTAAAGATGAAATTATTCTTAAATTCAGTTAAATCTTCTTGGGCAGTCAGTCATGTGAATATGGAGTCAGTATCCATTATGGAAACTCCATCATCAGGATTTGTGATGAATGCCATTATTGCTCATATTTGTATCCAGAGTATGGTTTTGGCTGCCCCAGCATGTACCACTGAGGGAACAGTGGGCAACCAAGACATCACAGTCCATGTTGCTTATCATTGGTTCTTCATTACAATATTTTTTAATGGCTCTCCCAGTTTTAGTTATTTTTATGACCAAGCACCATGAACATAATTGTTACAGCATATGGCATAAATTTCATTAGTATCAAGCAAAGTTATAATCTGTTGAAGCATGTAGAATAATGACCCAATGTAAAATAAAGTCCAAGAAAAAATGTTTAATTTCTTGTATTCTCATTTATCAGGGAAAAATAAGCTTCTTGGATTCATTCTCTCTTAAAAATGTGATGTAACGAAAGTATTAAAATTTCAGTTGTGGGTAAAAATGTGATTGTGTATAATGCAACTATAGGTTCTAGTTATTTAGGTTAGTAACTCCACTTTACCATGTTTGCAACATATGTTATTAAAAATGTTTGTTTTTCACATTGGTTCATGGGTATCTGCAAAATTGATTTGTAGGATATGGTGATACTGTTTTTCTATACATGTCTTAAATATGTATTGTAGTGCTTGTGAGGTAAGAATTAAAGAGGCCATGACTGAGGATTATGCAAGTGATTATTGGTGGCGTGCATTTAAGACTTATTTCTAAGGTGTTAGAAACAAGTTGAAATGTGTTATGGGTGATATTATAGATAAAAATACCCATGTTGTTTACTGGAAAAACTACTTTTGAGTGGAGGTAACTGGGTGGCAGTATGAAGAATTGTTATCTCATTCTTACCAACAATTGAATTGCATCAAATTAAATAGGTCCCTGCTGATTTGTCTATCAGCAATAATATTTATTTTATTCGCCTTCAAAGAAAGGAAGTTTCTGTGCCCCACTCTGTATTTTCCAAACTGTGTATTTGTACTTTATGTTCATTAAAATTGCTCAAATGAAACGTTTTTATAATTCCATGGGAACAGATTTCTCTATCTTAACATTATGATCGTCAGTTGGGTAGATTTGAATGTTGGGTATCAGGGTAACCCTAAATAAAACTCGAATTCACTTACTTGCAGGGTGGAAAGGTGAAGGTACCCATTAGAATGCCAGAAAACTATATAAACTTCAACTTTATGATGGGTAGGTATGTTGGTTCAACATAATGAAAATTTTTCACATTTATCTTCTGGTACCAAATTAGAAAGCTGTATGTGATTCGACAAACATCATTACTAAATATGCCAATTTACCAGTTTTGTGAAATGCTTATGACTGCAGTGTTATTGGAGGAAACATTTCTGTACTGTTCAGCTTATTGGCAGTAACAACATGGTGGCCATATAACTAGAGGTGGGTACAATACTGTGACGTGTGGGCTGTTTGTAGGAAATGGGTTGCCTCCTAGAAATTCTTGTAAACCAACTGGTTGCAGAACACGTTTCCATGGATACAAAAATTGAAAATTGTAAACTCATGAAAGCCAGACTGTTGCTGTGAAATTAACGCAGGTTCCCTTTCCAATGGATAAACACAGAATAACAGAGGAACTGTTTAAGCTGGTGATCTCTATTCAGTTAGTCCCGAAGCTATAAAGGAAAAATACATAATTAAGTCAGTCATAATTCAAGACAATTACTGTAGAAAGGAGAACCAAGAACTAATTCATTCGTCATTCATAAACCAGAAATGAGTCATCATTTGTAAGAGAATTCAATAGTTCAGTTGTAGATGAGTTGAGTGTTAACCAGCAGACAGCAGAAGTTGAAGAAGTTCCCGATTCATAAATAAGAACAAAGTCAGTCACAATAGAAGAGAAGACACTCGCAGTCCAGTAAAGAATGGAGCATATCTTAGGCAGTCATCGATTTTGAGATGTTATGACTGATTGTAATTAAGGGTGACTGTAAAAGAAGGTCTCAAGAAACCAATCATCCATTCCAGAACCCATTACTAGTCATGGAATCCTGGACACGTGACAGTACTATTATCATTTGTGAAAAGGATATGCTTTTACTTCAGTTATTATTAGGTTGGTGGAAAGAACATAAAGACCGAAATATGGTTTGATGGTGATAATAAACAAGTTGTAACAAGTGAAATTTGTATGGGCAGCGTGTGTCAGAAACACCCGTTGGTAGTACAAATGGTATTAAGCACAATGTTCAAACATTTAAAACTCTGATATGTACCATGCAAGTAAGGATGCTGTATAGCCCCATTGTTGAAAGCATGGTGAAATAAACAGTATTAGCACAAAAACATCAGGTCCCACTTAATGTGTTGCATGGCACACTCTTTTAAGTTGTGACAGTAAGGCTGTGATGTTGAATTAAGGTAATTTCTTGGAATTTTTATTTGGGTCTCTTCATTGTTTATAATTGGACCTGCTTTTGTATCATCAAAGTCCCCTGCTCCCTCAAATTATTGTTATTTAACATTTTCTTTACACTACAATATGGCTGTACTTCATAGGGAACCACAGCTAAAATAACAAATGTCTTCTAATCATGTCAGTTTGTCTTATAGGGCAAAATGGCCATCAAGTCAGAGCTAAACTTAGGAGATGTAATAGGCTCATCAGACATAATGCCTTACTTTGTTTGATGCGGCACAAGAAGAGTTGTCAGAAGTCTACATCGTCACTGATAAATTAAGAGTTGGAGGTGGGTCACATATTTCATATGAGAAGGGGAATAATGTTTGGTTTTGTTACATTCATGGAGATTAGTGCTTGTTCAGTGTGCGTTATGTGTTTGGATGTAGTCATAATAGAGGAAGATGAAAATCTGAAACTGTTAGGATGAATGATACACAAATATATATGCCCTTGTGAGCTTTACATCTTCAGTCATTCAAGCTACAAAGGTTAGACTAGAAGCTTGTGTCTTCATAAATGTCATTTTTCTTTCAAATATTATTTCCCTTCAGTCTTCGATATCATGGTATCATACATTCTTTCAAACTGTCAGCCCAGTACTGTTTATAATTTATAGTTTTTTATTGAAAAGAATGCTTATTTAATTTTTTTTTGTGTCATAATTTTGTACTGATCTGTCCTCTCACCACCCTTAACCGACCTTATAAAATTGATGTCCCTGTATTTCTTTGTAATATGTGTAGTTACAGTCTTGAAGTTTAAAGATACCACCTGCTGTTCATGAGTTCTAAATATACCTAGAAATGGATTGTATTCTCATAATAAACTGTAAATTTTGGGGCAGTAAGTACTTTTATTCTTCAGAGGTAGTTTTATAATTTTGGTTTTGCAGGAAGATCCATTGGAAGGAGGTGAGCTGAGTAATACCAAAGAAGCACAACTTGTGTAGCCAAATTGGCCAACATCTGTAGTGTCTGTAGAAGAAATATGATGGTTTGGAATGGATAAACCATCCTATTTTGACTCAATTTTCCTTGATATAAAAACCTGTGTTCAGAGAATTTCAAAGAAACCACACAATATAGGGAAGGAAAGCACAGGTAATACATTGCCATGTGTTATATGCTCTTTTTTTTTATTGCTAGTGGGGTGGGACCAAGTCCCTTGTACTGTGGCCACTTCTGGCCTATTGTACAAGCCCCAGATGATAGGTGAGGGTGATTATGGAGCAGTTGGTAGAATGAAGATTGGCAGGGGAAACCGAAGTACTTGGAGAAAACCTACCCCAGCGCCACTTTGTCCACCATAAATACCACTTGACCAAACCCGGGTCGCCGTGATGGGAAGCCCGTGACTGCTTGAGCTATGGCACGGCCTTGCTTTCTAATGTTCCTTCATGTTCTGTACCTTTGTTTCTTCTTCCCAATGTTGTGTCCTCAGGGTCATTAGAAGGACAGCTCTGTACTTTTACACTTTGGAGTGTCTTATTTTCATCAACTGTCTTATCATATTGTTTATGCTTCTTTAAAAATTTGTGTCAATTCTTTACACCATATTTATATTGGACTTTTATCAGAATGTATACAAATCGGCTATGAGTGTTCCATTTGTAATGTATTCGATAATTTTTATTTAATAATGAGAAGGAAGCCAGTAAAGTGAATATTGTACAAGGTGGTTCAAATATGACCGGGACTGATTTGTGTGTAAACAAGACGCACTTCGCAGCAGCTGTGCGATCTTGAGAGATCCAAGCCACAACCTCCACCCTCCCTCCTCTTCGGGTTAGAACCTGTTCAGTCATATCTGGGAGTTGCTAGAATGATGAGCGAACAGAGGTACCGCGGAGGGTGGAACAACGCATTGTGATCAAATTCCTCGTTGGAGAAAACGTCCCGTCCGCTGAAATTCACCACAGACTCCAACAACAGTATGGGGAAGTGTCTCTCACGGACCCGTGTGTTTGAGTGGTGTACATGCTTCAGAGAGGACAGAGAGCGCGTTGAGAATGAACCGCATGATCGTTGGCCCGAACAACCTTCACCGAGCCAAACATTGATCGTGCAGACGCGCTTATTCGTACGAATAGGCGCATCACTATCAAGGAACTTGGAGCAACGCTGTCCATCAGTGTTGGTAGTGTAGAAGATATCGTGAAATACCACCTGTACTATCGCAAAGTGAATGCACGGTGGGTACCACGCGTTGAGAATGAACCGCATGATCGTTGGCCCGAACAACCTTCACCGAGCCAAACATTGATCGTGCAGACGCGCTAATTCGTAAGAATAGGCGCATCACTATCAAGGAACTTGGAGCAATGCTGTCCATCAGTGTTGGTAGTGTAGAAGACATCGTGAAATACCACCTGTACTATCGCAAGGTGAATGCACGGTGGGTACCACGCACTTTGACGGACGTGAACAAAATGGTGCGCATGCAAGCTGCCAGTCGTCTCCTACAGCAGTTTGAAGACGATGGTGATGCATTTTTGAAGTCTATAGTGACCACCGATGAAACGTGGGTGCACTACTTCATTCCCGAGTCGCAGCAGTCATCACGTGAGTGGAGGCATACCAGTTCACCCAAACCTAAGAGAGCGCAGAGGAGTCGTTCGGCAGGAAAAGTGAATGCAAAGTTCTTCTGAGACTGGCAAGGGGTTATCCATGTAGACTTTGTGACAGATACCACAACAGTTAATGCAGCTTATTACTCAGACCTCCTGGCAACAGACGTGAAGGAAAAGTTCCGATCCAAGCGGAAGGCAGGAGGAAAGCGGGTAGCTTTCCTTCAAGACAATGCACGCCCCCATACGGCCAAGACAAAAATGGAAACCCTCCGGAAATTGAAATGGAATATTCTGACACATCCGCCGGACAGTTCCGATTTGGCCCTAAGTGATTTCTACATGTTCGGAAGGTTCAATTCAGACTTGCAAGGCATGCGGTTTTTGGACAACGACGCCGTCATCCAGACTGTTCGAGAGTGGATACGCTGCCAACCACAGGCCTTTTTTGAAAAGGGCATCAGGATGCTTCCAGAACGTTGGAAAAATGTGTTAACTCCGGAAGGGAGTACGTTGAAGACCGACATGTGCAAGTAAGTGTTTGGCAATTATGGTTTTAAAAAAATCGGTCCCGGTCATATTTGAACCACCTTGTAATATCGTTTCATACGGAACTCTATTACTACATGACCCTTAAGAAGGTCCATTATATGTAACTATGCAATATATTATCACGTACCAGTACTTGTATGTATTCAATTTGGCTTGTAGAGCACTGAATACGAGTTCAGTTCTATTATTAACAATTCCTATTAAGTTTCAAACGGTGATACGAAGAATGCTCGTAGTTGCAGATACGAACGTTATATTCACAATGAACAGAACCACATTGATTCTCAGTCGTCATTCATAAGATATAAAAAACTCTAAATTGGAATGTTTAAAAAATCCGCGTTCTACTATTCTTAACAGAAATGTTTCGGTGACCGGCAACGAAAGAAATTGAATTTATTAATAATAGCGGTCACTGAAGAACAATAATACGTGTTACTTATAGATGTTGATTTTCATTCCAACAGACGCTCTAGTTGCGATCGGAACTCAGTTAATCCCTACCAGTTGCCCGTTGAGAAGTGAAATGCACAACATTGTACTTTTTAACATCAAATTAACTAAAGAAATACAATAATAATATGAGGAATTCCAATTCTTAAGATATTCGATTTCTTTGTGCATACAGATTTTTATCCGAATGCATCCGTGCAATCCTTTACTTTGGGGACTTAAGAATAAATACAAAAGAACTATGAGAGAGGAATTTATAAACTAGTTGCGAATTGTTTCTTATAGGGCGAAGGAAGTCATTGTAATAACTTCTAATAAAGAAAATTCTTATTGCATGTTACCAATATGCTCTTTCGCCGACAACACTCACTCTTAAGTCAATTGCATGTTGCTGTCAGCTCTCATATTTTACAGCACTCGATGTCCAGTTCACTTTTCACCATCACGCTCGCTTACCAATCACATCAAGTCAAGGTCAAGGTCATGTTACAACTGACGGTCAGTCAGTCTGTCTGTCTTGGTGTCGAGCCCCAGCTGGGGCTCATGACCAGATATTTCTTTTGATTGAAAATTACTGTCCTGTCCATGTGTAGCGCCC
>NW_019727416.1:141062-161914 GCF_002891405.2 Cryptotermes secundus | reverse complement strand
ACTCTAATGAATGTTCTGAAGGCCTTGGCTTCGATCATTTCTATGTGTAATCTCCAAGTCACTCTCTTATCGAAGATTACACCTAGATATTTTGCACTATTTACAAATGGAATATTTCTTCCATTTAGAGTAAGACAAGACTCAGGCGGTCGACGACCACGAGAGAAGTAGACCCCCCGAGTCTTATCTTCATTAATTTTTATATTCCAGCGCTCACACCAGGTCTCCAATGAGCTGAGACCGCGCTGGAGTTTTCTAACAATAAAACCCTCTTTGCGATCTGTCGCATATAGACAGGTGTCGTCCTCAAAAAGGGCCAAATGAATACCATGAGTTTGGGGGGCATCATTAATGTACATGTTGAAAAGAGTGGGGAAAAGGACCGAACCTTGTGGCACCCCTGCTTGCATTTCCCTTGTCGTTAACATTTCGCCTTCAACAGAGACCCTGAATTTACGTTTAGATAGAAAGGACCCAATAAGCTTGATCAAAGAGTTGGGTTAATTCCAATTTTGATAATTTAAATAGCAAGCCTGAGTGCCACGTGGTATCAAAGGCTTTTTCGATGTCCAAGAACACTGCAGCCGTAGACATTTTATTGTTGAAATTAAGGGTCACGTGGTCCGCCAGCCTCATATATTGCAATGTCGTGCTGTGATAACCAATCACATTGCTGCCACCACTAATATTTATACAGCACTCGATGCCCAGCTCACTCGTAATCATTACACGCGCTAGCCAATCAGCGCTCACAATAGCAACTAAAAGTTTAAGCTCCGCCCACCAAGATTGGTATAAAAGGCAGAGCTCCAACCCAGCAATCATCAGATCAGATCATCAGGTCAGATCAGAACAGGATTTTTGATCAATTGAGTAGACGGTATTGGTGTCGAGCGATTACGTGGTTCATTGCTGCTGGAGAGGAGTTGTGATCACAAGCTTACCGAAGGAGTTTCTTCGAGCTGTCTCGAGTGATCATTGAGTTGGTGTGTGTTCATCTGCAGCTTACTATCTGTAATAGTTAGAATAGTGCGCAAGAACTACACAGTGAGTGGTGTGTCTAGTACATCGGAGGTGGGGCCGTCCCGTCTGCAACGAACTATCAAGCAGGCGAAATGAGGGAACCGACCTTGTGCGAAACGCGGTGGACATCAATCGTGGCTTCCTTTGAGAGGAACCATGAAAACTTAAGAACTAATAACTCTGACTGCCAGGAGGAAATCGAACTGCTGGGTAAAGGCCTGCAAACAATAGGGCAGCTTATCCAGACATCGCCCTCCATAAATGGAAACGGCCGAGTATGGAATAAAATCATAAGAAAATCCGAGGCTGAAAGAACAGTGCTCTGTAAGCATCTCGACGATAAGGCTCTTTTACAGCCATTCTGCGCATGTAAGCTTCCATCGACAGGGAGATGCGAGTGTCGTTCCTGCTGGAGCAAAAAGAAGAATCAGCTGAGGTATTTAGAGAACAAAGAAGGCGTAAATGAAACCCGTCAGAGGAGCAGAATAAGAAGCCAAAGCCGTCACCTAGCCCAAGGGAACTCAGGATAAAATCCCAGGTTTAAGTGCCAACAAAAACTTCTTTGCGCACATCAGGACAACAGAAATGGACGTCGCTGAGGAGACATCCGACAAAGAAGAACAACCATCTTGCAGCAGGTCAGGTAGGCCTCCTCCCATTGTCCCAACCTCTGCAACTAACCTGATACAGTTGCAGAGGAATATCAAAGGCATTGTTAATTGCAGTTTTGAGTTCCGCAACACAAGAAGTGAGTCCGGAATTGTCACAAAAGAAATAGCGGACTTTTCAGCCATAAAGAAATTCCTTGAGGACAGCAATCTCGCTTACTTTTCCTATTTTCCAAAATCCGAAAATCCCATTAAAGCTGTCATCCGTCACCTGCCCCAAAATACTCCAGCGGAGGATATCTCTGACGGTCTGGTGAGCCTGTGTTCTGACGTTATTAACGTCAAAAAAATGACAACCAGTCGTCGGACGCCTCCGGAAAGAGCAAGGTCCATCAATCTTCCCTTGTTCCTAGTGACCCTCCCAAGAACCGAAAAGTCCCTAGAGCTCTTCCGGTTAACCAACCTCGCCACATTGTCATCAGGGTAGAGACCTACAAAGTGCAAAATGGGCTTACACAATGTTACAACTGTCAACAGTTCGGCCACGTTTGGGTTAACTGCAAACAGCCCCCACGTTGTTTGTGGTGCGGAGGTGGTCACTTACACAAGGAGTGTCCAGATTAGGATAACTCTGCCTCCATCATAGTATGCTGCAACTGCCGGTTGGCGGAGGGAGAAAAGCCACATCCCGCCAATTATCGGGTTGCAAGCATGCCAAGGAAGAGCAACAGAGAAGGAAGGTTCAGAGAATGTCCAAAACTATGGGGAGGGTGTTCTCTTCAGCCATCGTCACTCCAGGTGTCCCCCTCGCGGCGGCACTACGAGGCAATACAGCAGAGCAGCAACAGCGCCCTCAGGAAAGCCATGTTCCCGTGGCTCCAGCCACAACAAAGAAGCAGTTTGTACCGGCCCCTGCACTGCAGAAAGAAACAGGTCAGTCAGTTCAGGCTACTCATGTAAGCGGTCAGTCTCTCGACAATATGTTGAGAGTAGTGACTGTAGTACAGCAGATTATGACAGAGGTCAGTGGTGCAGTGTCCGAAGACAAAATAATGGCCATTACCAAAATTGTTCTAAACCTTATGAAACAAAATGGCCACTAGATTTCATAGGCCCCTCAAATGAGAACGGCATTGGGTGGCAGCGCTATGAACTCAGTAAACAGATGCAATACCTACACGTAGATGTGGCCCTGTTTTCAGAGACACATCTGAAACCTCATGAGAGGTTCTTTATTCCAAAATACCACTTTTATAGAATCGACCGCATCTCGGGCAGAAAAGGCGGAATGCCGTTGCAGTTAGAAAAGGCATTCCCCATAACCATGTAGACCTACCACCCCTTGATTCAGTAGACGCGACTGGGGTCTGCATACCAATTTGTAATAGCGAAGTGCTGCTTGCGGCTGTATATAATCTCCAGGCAAAGCCTGGAGTGATGCTGACATCACTGAGCTCATAAGCTTCAGACGAAAGTCTATTTTGGCAGGTGATTTGAATGCTAAGAACCCATTTTGGAATAGCAGATTTGCAAACCCCTCAGGTTTCAAACTTATGGATTTATTTGATATGAGTGATTCGATATTTCAGCACCACAGTGCCCCACTCATTATTCCCCTGCGGGAAATGGTGAAGTGTTATACATTGTGGTTCACAAAAATATCAGAGTGTCAGATGTCATCGACTCTGATATTTTGGACTCAGATCAGCTACCAATAGTATTTTACATACTGGATCACGTTAAATTAAGGATCTTTCTGAACCCATTGAAAAATTTACAGATTGGGGGCTGTATCAAAGCGTCGCTTCAGAATTAATATCACCTAAACTAGAAATTAATTCGGGGGTAGAAGCCGATAAAGCGGCACGCGACTTTACACATTTTATTGCTTCGGCATATAGTATGTCGACAAGAAAAGTAACACTTTCGGATATAAACAAAGATCTACCTGGTCTAGATTCTTTGATAAAACATAAACAGGGGCTACGAAAATTGGGCAAGAAACCAGGGATCCAGCGTGTAAAACGGAAGTCAATTGGGTCACCAAATGAATCAGGAGAATGACCCGTAAAAAGGCACCTGAACGGTGGGAAACAAAAATAGGTAACGCTGAAGTCACACCTCAGAGTATATGGCCCATTGCGAAATCTCTCTTAAAGAGAGACGGACCAAGGGCACCAACTGCTATTCAAGGTTTTCTTGGCCTTAAATTTTACATTTGTGATAAAGCCAACGAAATTACCGACTGTTTGGAAATACAGTTCACCCCGCATGATCTGTGCGACGATAACCATGAACTGCGGGTGGAGGCTAGAGTACAAGCTCTGCTAGAAACCGTAGACGAAAACCCCCATCAAAGGATTAGGCAATGTGAGGTAGAGAAATTAATAAAATCTCTGAAATTAAAAAAGGCCTCCGGAATTGACGGCATCCCAAATGAATGCCTCAGGAACCTTCCAAGGCCACCACTTGTTCATCTAACCCATTTATTTAATCATTGCTTTCTGCTTTCTCATTTTCCAAATACTTGGAAAGAAACAAAAGTAATTACTTTACCCAAACCCGGTAAAGACCCGAAATTCCCTCAAAATTTACGTCCGATCAGCCTCCTGTCCACGACAGGAAAATTATTCGAAAAAGCAATTTTGAATTTCCTCCAAAAACATATTGAAGAAAGAGGCCTGCTCAACGCAAGCCAGGTTGGTTTTCGTGCATGTCACAGCACGACATTACAATGTATGAGGCTGGCGGACCAGGTAACCCTTAATTTCAACAATAAAATGTCTACAGCGGCGGTGTTCTTGGACATCGAAAAAGTCTTTGATACCACGTGGCACTCAGGATTGCTGTATAAGTTATCAAAATTGGAATTCTCGTACACTTTGACCAAACGTATTGGGTCCTTTCTTTCTAAGCGTAAATTCAGGGTCTCCGATGAAGGCGAAATGTCAACGCTAAGGGAAATATTAGCATGGGGGCCACAAAGTTCTGTCCTTTCTCCTACTCTTTTCAATTTGTATGTAGATGATGCCCCCAGAACACATGGTTTTCACCTGGCCCTCTTTGCGGACGACACCTGTCTATATGCGACAGATCTCAAGGAGGGTTTTACTGTTGTTATAAAACTTCAGCGCGGGCTCACCTCAATGGAGACCTGGTGTGAGTGCTGGAATATAAAAATTAATGAAGTCTACTTCTCTCGTGGTCGTCGACCTCCTGAATCTTGTCTTACTCTAAATGGAAGACATATTCCATTTGTAAATAGTGCAAAATATCTAGGTGTAATCTTCGATAAGAGAGTGACTTGGAGATTACACATAAAAATGATCGAAGCCAAGGCCTTCAGAACATTCATTAGAGTGTATTCCCTATTCAAAAATGAGCGATTGAGCGCTAACATTAAATTGACCTTCCATAAAGCTCTTATTAGATCCGTAATGACTTATGCTAGTCCCGTCTGGGAGTTTGCGGCAGACACCAATCAAGTGAAATTGCAGCGCCTGCAAACAAGGTTCTCCGCACGATTGGCAATTTTCCGAGGCGCACACCGGTCCGCAATTTGCACATGGCATTTAAAATCCCGTACGTATATGACTTTATAACACAATTATGTAGGCAACAAGCAGAAGTCATATAAAATCATGAGAATGGGAATGTTCGCAACATCGGACAAGTCGATGCCCGTCACAGAAAGTATAAGAGGCTTAAACTTGGCGGCGGTCAGGCATACGACCGTTCAAGTGACTAGACTGCCGTGGTAGCGAATTATACTGGAAATGGGGCGTAATCTGCTGTACTGAGCCTGGGCTGACAGAGGCCTTATATATATTGTACATAAAAGTAAGAAATAAATGAGTATTGTAAATTTATATAAATACAGACAGTGGACATATTAATACAGAGTGACTGACAAATGACAGGCCCGACCTCTCGTCAGAGAGGGCGCCCCAAATAGAGATGAAAGTAACTTTCATTCAAAAGGAATATCTGGTCATGAACCCCAGCTGGGGCTCGACACCAAGACAGGCAGACTGACTGACCGTCATTTGCAAAATGACTTTGACTTTGAGCAATAATCAGTGGCCACATCAGCCAGTCAATCATCACACTTAATCCAGAGCGACCGGTCTTCGGAATCTTCGACTCTGCACTGCGTCAGGGTCGGTTTCCTTGGCTCTCCGGCGGTCATGTCCAAAATACCAGGTAACTGGCGCAGCTTCCGTCACTCCAGCGACCGCGCTCCGCAAACAGACGTCTTCCGGCAACCACGCTCTAGACCAGGCAACTTCCGGCAACTGCCGCACTGCGACCAGACAACTAACTCAGCTTCCGCAAGATTAGCCAACACGCCGTAGCCAACAGCTATTTCTACCGGCGCACGCAGACTTCTGATCTAGAACATCCATTTTGCCCGTAAAATTTCTTGATCAGATTTTCAGCTTTTCTTTTGAGATACTTTTTCATGTTTTCTTCGAATTTTTCAAGTTTGACTTATGTGTCTCTCTGATCTTTGTTCCCTAACTCCTTAGTGATTTCCTTCAGATCAGCTTTAAGACTTTCTTCTAGTTCTTTAAATATTTCCTTCAAGTCATTTATTAGGGTAGCCATTAAGTTGACCATCACAGATTTTAGTTCACTTATTTCATCTGTACTAGTTTCCTTTGCCTGAGAGCTGTTCTTTAGTTCTTGTGTCACTTTGTGTTTGTGCGTCTGCAGCTTTCTCTGCTTCTATTGGTGTCAACTGTGCCGTTTCCTCCATCTCTAGCTCTTTGTCTGACTCAGTTGGTTGGTCATGCGGCCAACGTTCGCCTCTGAGACTTCATAAGGCCTCTCTTGTAGCTGTTGTTTGTGCGATCTTCTTCGTCGTCTTTCGTCGTCACGAAGACTTTGTGCGCCACGTTTGGAATGTCACTTGTAAATGTTCTTTCCGGTTGAAGCCTCGACTTGGGAGCCATTTATAACTGTCCTTTCGGTCGAGATCTCACGTTGGACGCCACTTGTAACTATTCATTAATTGAAACTTCGCGTTGTTGGGTCGTTATTAATGTTCAACACACGTCCTTGCTATTTGCCTATTCTCACTGATTCTCCCTCACCGTTCGTTCACTTCTTTGAGAATGTAGTCGAAGCCCTTGCAGCCAGGGGGACTAGTCGATGCTGGCTGCAGCGAGGTCGTTTAACTTGGGCCGGTAGGTGCTGATAACCGATTGTTGAATTGGTTGCGGCGCGGCTACTGATAGACGCACGGAAATTCCTCCGTAAACACATTGAAGAAACAGGCCTGCTCAACGCAAGTCAGTTTGGTTTTCGTGCACGTCACAGCACGACATTGCAATGTATGAGGCTGGCGGACCACGTGACCCTTAATTTCAACAATAAAATGTCTACGGCTGCAGTGTTCTTGGACATCGAAAAAGCCTTTGATACCACGTGGCACTCAGGCTTGCTATTTAAATTATCAAAATTGGAATTAACCCAACTCTTTGATCAAGCTTATTGGGTCCTTTCTATCTAAACGTAAATTCAGGGTCTCTGTTGAAGGCGAAATGTTAACGACAAGGGAAATGCAAGCAGGGGTGCCACAAGGTTCGGTCCTTTTCCCCACTCTTTTCAACATGTACATTAATGATGCCCCCCAAACTCATGGTATTCATTTGGCCCTTTTTGAGGACGACACCTGTCTATATGCGACAGATCGCAAAGAGGGTTTTATTGTTAGAAAACTCCAGCGCGGTCTCAGCTCATTGGAGACCTGGTGTGAGCGCTGGAATATAAAAATTAATGAAGATAAGACTCGGGGGGTCTACTTCTCTCGTGGTCGTCGACCGCCTGAGTCTTGTCTTACTCTAAATGGAAGAAACATTCCATTTGTAAATAGTGCAAAATATCTAGGTGTAATCTTCGATAAGAGAGTGACTTGGAGATTACACATAGAAATGATCGAAGCCAAGGCCTTCAGAACATTCATTAGAGTGTATTCCCTATTCAAAAATGAGCGATTGAGCGCTAACATTAAACTAACCCTCCATAAAGCTCTTATTAGATCCGTAATGACTTATGCTAGTCCCGCCTGGGAGTTTGCGGCAGACACTCATCTAGTGAAATTGCAGCGCCTGCAAAACAAGGTTCTCCGCACGATTGGCAATTTTCCAAGGCGCACACCGGTCCGCGATTTGCACATGGCATTCAAAATCCCGTACGTATATGATTACATAACAAAATTATGCAGGCAACAAGCAGAAGTCATACAAAATCATGATAATGAGAATGTTCGCAACATCGGACAAGGCGAAGCCCGACATAGAAAGTATAAGAGGCTTAAACTTGGCGGCGGTCAGGCATACGACCGTTCAAGTGACTAGACTGCCGTGGTAGCTAATACTACTAGGATATATATATAAGGGCATAATCTGCTGTACCTAGCCTGGACTGACAGAGGCCGTGTATATATTGTACATAGAAGTAAGGATTAAGTGTGTATTTGTAAATGTATGTAAATACAGACAATAGACTTAATACAGACTGACTGACAGATGACAGACCCGACCTCTCGTCAGAGAGGGCGCTACACATAGACAGGACAGTAACTTTCATTGAAAAGAAATATCTGGTCATGAGCCCCAGCTGGGGCTCGACACCAAGACAGACAGACTGACTGACCGTCAGTTGCAACGTGACTCAGACTCAGACTCAGACTCAGACTTAGACGTAGACTCACTGCTGTTGTGTTTTCTTGCTGCAGGCGTAGCTGTGACTGGGTTGCTGTCTTGGAATGAACTGGTGGTTCCGTTGACTCCCGGTCTTAAATAATGCCGGCCGGGAGGCGGAGCTATCTTTGCACTTGTCACGGCGCGTGTCCATTTGCCGTGTATGGAAAGGTCTTGCCATGGGCGAGTTTATAAATATGTGTGCCGCTTTGAAGTTAATATAAGCTGTAGGAACTGGGGTGTGTATAAATATTCTGTCGCTCTGGTCACAGCTGCCTGTCTGGCACCGTCTGAAAGGAGTGACGATTGTCTGCCAGACGCTGTGGGAATGTTCCCACATCACCCCCCCGTGGAAATGTATACTCAGCTGTTGAAGCGAGCAGGGAGGCGAATGTGCCGTCCAGAGCGCGTAGATTTTGTGGCGAGTTGTGGAGATGTGGCGGTTACGGCCGGGGCTGCTGTGGTTGTCAGGTTGAAAATAATGTTGGTCCCGTAGCAGGACTCGTTCAGCATGTTGGCAGGCTTGACCCGATCAGTTGACACGGTGAAGGGCCTGTCGCGCACGAGAATTTGTATAGTCTTGTCTCTCCGGGAGAGAACATGGTAAGGGCCGCGTTAGAGGGGCTAAAATGCTCTGCGGGCTGTATCCTTCCGGAGGAAGACGTGAGTGCAGTTACTGCGGTCTCTCTGCACGATCGTAGTCGGGGAGGCGCGCCGTGTTGCCGGGATCGGTCTGAGTCGAACCATATGCTGCCGTAGTTCGGTGATTAATTGCGCTGACTCCGCTCATTCGGCGGTCGGGATTAGCTGCTCGCCGGGAACTCTGAGAGTCTCATCGTACACAATCTCGGCTACCGATGCCCGCAGGTCCTCCTTGAACGCAGTACGGATCCCGAGGAGAACCAGTGGGTGTGCCTCCTTCCAGTGTTGATTTTCGTGGCACATGATGGCTGCCTTCAGTTTCCGGTGGAAACGTTCCACAAGGCCGTTGGCTGATGGGTGGTGGGCGGTTGTCCGTGTCAGCTGGATGTCACAGAGTTTTGCTATTAACTGAAAACGTTGAGACTCGAACTGCCGTCCCTGGTCGGTGGTTATGGTCTGCGGGCAACAGAAACGGGATATCCAACGGGACAGTGTATCGACTGTGATGTCTGTGATGGGCATTACTTCAGGCCAGCGGGTAAAGCTGCCAACTGCGGTGGGGCAATATGCGTGGCCTGCCGACGTCGGTAGGGGGGCCCCTCAAGGTCTATATGGATGTGTAAGAAACGGCATTCCGGCGGTGTAAAATCGCCTAATGGAGTAACGGTGTGGCGGGTGACCTTGGCGCGCTGGCAGGACTGGCAAGCCCGTTCCCAAGTGGGGCAATCTATCCGTACGCCCGGCCACACAAACCGCTCTGCGACCAGCTTTGCTGTTGCTCTGGTGCCTGCGTGCGACAGCTGATGTACGGACCTGAACACTTGGGGTCGTAGAGGGGCTGGAATGTACGGTCGAGGTTTCCTGGCGAAGGTGTCGCAATAGAGGGATACCGTAGTGCCGGGTATCGGTAGTTTCTCGATTCTTAGGGCTGTGGTTGACCCCAGGAGAGCTTGGAGTTCGGCGTCGTCGTCCTGCGATCCGGCCAGTGAGTCGTATGATGGTGGTGCCATGACAGACTCGACGCGAGAGAAGTCGTCGTCGACTACGTTGTCCTGGCCCGAAATGTGTTTAATATCTGTTTTAACCTGGGCACGAAGTCCAGATGATTGAACTGCCGCGGTGAATATTTGTTCCGCTTCTGCTGGAAGGCGTAAGTGATGGGCTTGTGGTCAGTGAAGATGGTGAAGTGGCCCGTTCCAGCATATGCCGGAAATGTTTGACGGCCTAGTAGATTGCCAGCAGCTCGTGGTCATATGCACTGTACTTTTGCTGGGCAGGGTTAAGTATTTTTTAGAAAAAGGCGAGGGGATGGCAGACGCTGTTGACTTGTTGCTGCAGCACGTCACCCATGGCGAATGTGGAGGAATCTGTGACAAGTGCGATTGGCGCGGATGGGTCAGTACATATAATAATGTGAAAGGTATATTTAACCATTTAAGTCATCAGCATATTAACTAGAAGTTTAAAAATATAATCATTGTTCGCCTTACAAAAAAGGCGTTTCATAGAACAAAACAACTTTGTACATGCCTGATGGTCAACAAAAAAAGGGCCGAAAAAAGTAATTCATCATATGAAAAAACAGTGTAACTAAATAAATATTCTGGTAACAGAAGAATGAGAAAAAGCGGACAGAGTCGTCTGTGAATACTTAAAAAATGTCCCTCTCCATATCAAATAAGCCTCCCCGCAATATTATAATCAAACGCATAAGAGACATGAATATGAATACTCAAGCACTATCAGACGAGGTATATTTCAAAATAATTCATGACGACCATAAACTAAGGTAATGTATATCTGCGCTTAATTATAGCTCAAACAAATCAGTGACAGGCATCAACAGTCAATATACATTCTTTTTTCCTTACACCTAACAAGGTGACATAATTCAAAGAAGTTAATGCAACAGCTGTGCATTTGGATTAAATAAGGAAATGTACTTACTACTAGCAAACCTATGACAAACAGCAATGATGTTGCGGTTCAGTAGCGTAACACATATCATGTGCCTTCTTTAAACGTGCGAAAAGCGATATATTTCAACAAATATATAAATTAGCTTCAGCTAAACTTTCTCTCAACCAGTATAACAGTTATAACAACAATAATAGAGTCAATGTGTTGTTAATGCGGATTACTAACTACAGATAAGCTATTCACAGATTACAAATCATACATAGGCTACGGATTATATCAAGAACCTTTAATATTACAATATATTAAATTAACGATTTGTATCCGAATGCATCCGTGCAATCCTTTACTTCAGAAACTTAGGTATTAAATGCGAATTGCTGTGAAGGTTCGTTTTGTAATATAATTAAGAAATCATTCTTATAAGAGCCAATAAAGTCAGTGAAATTTAATTTGTAATAACGCTATACCACGGAACTCTTTATTATTATCTCTTAAGGAATGTTTTAATTTGCAAATCTGCTATTTAATATCAGAAAGAAGCACACGTTCACAATCAGTTTGCTAATAAAGAAGCTTCAATTAGGGTTTGTACTTATAATAAAAATTATACAAAGGAGCAAACGGTGATACGATGAACGTTCGTAGTTGCAGTTGTATTAAAAAATTAACTGTATCACAACGAGTGTGTTTTGTCATTCTTCAGTTATATATATATATATATGCACAGTGCTTGAGGTCGAATGAAAATAGAACCGGGATGGTTTTGTATTGTACATTGCATTTACTGCCAAAGAAGTAACGGGATGCTTTTAAGCCATTTAGAAAAGAACCGGGTTGCCATCCCGCCGCATCCCGCCCCACCTCAAGCCCTGTGTATATATGAACTATGCAAATCTATCAAATAAATCAAATAAGGACTCCACTTTCAGCGATGAGGAACAGAAACGTTTCAGACACCCGAAAAGAAGGGGTTGAAATTATCAAACACAACGGTCACTGAGCAACAATATATGCTTGTTACTTATAAATGCTGCTTTCTATTCGAACATACGCTTTTTGGGTGTTCAAAACTCAGTTATTAATAATCATTTGACCGTTGAGAAGCGAAATGCACAACATTGAACCTCTTAACATCAAATGATCAAAGAAATAAAATAATATAAAGTGGGAATCTAACTTTTAACATTTTTTAACTCTTTACTTATAAGGAATGGATCATAATGTATCCGAGTAATCCATTAATTTGGGAACTTAATAAAATACAAGCAGGCATGAAGTTTCGATTTGTAATTACTTCTAGAAATCATTCTTAAAAATGTGAAGGAAGACAAATTAATATTTTAATAACGCTCTAACTCGGAATTACTTGTTGGTAAGAAAGGCGTTTAATTTGTAACTCTGCTAAATACTAGCTTCAGTTAGAAGTGCATGCTTATAACCCATTGCTTCTTAAAGAAGCTGAAATATGATTTGTGTACTATAATAACAAATAATATAATGGAGCAACCGTTGAAAAAATGAATGTTCGTAGTTGCAGTTGCGAACGGTTTATTCACAATTAACTGTATCACATCAGGCCTGTTTGGTCTTTCTTCAGTCGAACAGGTAAACTAAATATTTCAACAAAATAAGAAACATGTTTTGCAATGCGGAACATAAATTTTTCAGGCACCCGTAAAGAAGCGAGTGAAATTATCCAATATAATGGACACTGAGGAACAATGTATGCTTGTTACTTATAAACAGGGCCCGGATTTTGATGACATGTCATCTTTTTTCCTTCTATCTTATGCGTTGCCTTAAATATCTCGGATATGAGTTGCTGGTTACAGAAATGTAAATTTTATAGGTATTTTTTGTCATTTTTTGACATATTTAGGTTTAAGGTCATTTTTTCATTTCTGGGGTAATATTTAGGGACTTTTTAGGCTTTCAAGGGCATTTCTTGTCATTTTTGGCTATTTTAAGTATTTTTTCTTCATATTTTTTTTCCGGAAATGTCAATAATATGAAAGCAGAGTGTTCTTTCTCTTTCTCCTATGTGCTCTCTACAAAGGCCATAGTTATCAATAATAGGTTGTAATCCTGGCCCGTCCTTTCCGTTCGTTTCGTGAGAGTGCGATGACTACTCACACTGCGGCTCTTTGTACATAGCAATTTGCTTAGTTACACATATTTCTAGTAGGAATCTATTACTTCATATGACATTGTTCTTCAATAAAACTCCATCTGTCTTCAATTCCTCGGTCTTGACCGTACAGATAAAGATACAGTTGACGGAAGGTTCTCGGTGAGAGAAGTTCAGTTCTGTCTTGCGATAGAGTGATTAATTTTATCACGACACTAAAATCAAAACCAACTAAATCGTGTCCTTTAAAGCAATTTGTAGCAGAGTTTGGAGATGATAAATTTTCAACTGACAGCGACATTTTATATTGCAAGATTTGTGACACAATAATAGCGGCAGAAAAAAAGATTCACGGTACAACAACATATCGGCCGCGAAAAGCATATACGAGCAGAGCAAATTTCGAAAAAAGAAGAAACTTGTGCAAATTTTACTGCAACAGTGTTCATCTGGAGATGAAAATAAGTCATCGGATTTTTTCAGAGACCTGTGTGATGCTCTGGCGTCCGCAAGCATTCCGTTTTTGGCTCTGAATAATGGAAAACTGAAAAAATTTCTAGAAGTAGACTGTGGTCGTTCCATCCAGGAGGAATCCACACTCAGGAAGAACTACCTTTATCAGTGCTACAACAGTATCCTGGAAATGATTAGGAATAAAGTGAATGGGAAGAAGATTTTCGTTTCCATTGATAAGACCTGCGATACGGAGGCTCGCTACGTGGCAAACGTCATCATTGGAACCTTGGAAATTGGCCGACCAGGTGAAGTGTTTCTGCTTATGAGTGTGGTGCTAGAATCCGTTAATCATTCAGCAACTTGTTAACTCTTCGAGATGTCGATGTTCCTACTGTGGCCAGAAGGTATATGACACGACGACGTCTTGCTTTTTGTGACCGATTCAGCCCCATATATTGTAAAAGCAGGGAAGTCAATAAAGTCGTTTTATACGAAATTGGTGCACGGTACTTACTTAGCACTGTATAGAGTGACGGAGGAAGTGAGATCAAAATTTCCTCAAGTGGATGCTTTCGTGTCTAGGACGAAGAAGATTTTCGTCAAGGCTCCAGCTCATAAAATGCATTTTAAGTCTATGGCTCCTGGTGTTCCACTGCTTCCGGAACCAGTCATTACAATGTGGGGAACGTGGATTGATGCTGCAATTTGCTATTGCGATCATTTTCAGGTAGTGAAAAACATTGTAAGTTCAATGAAGACGGAGAATACGAAGGCAATTGAAGCTGCTCAGGAACAGTTCTCGTGCATCGAAATGGAAGGACAGCTGATCTTCATAAAGGCAAAAATCAGTTCCTTGACAGAAGGAATCAAATGCTTGCAGGAGAAAAAAAGAACGCTAGAAGATTCGCTCGCTCTGGTGAAAGAAATAGCCAGTGATTTGGAGAAAGTGTCCGGGGACATTGTTAAAATGGTGTCAAGAAAAATGAAAAGTGTTCTGGATAAAACCTCAGGTTATGAAACATTATGCAGCATTTCTCGAATTCTGTCAGGAGAGTCCTCGCTTTCAGTATTGAAGAAGAACTTACTGCTAGTGATTTGGCATACTTCAAGTACGCTCCCATTGTGTCTGCAGATGTTGAAATGATTTTCAACAAGTAAACGAATGTGCTGTCGGACAATAGGAGCTCTCTCACTTTCGAGAATCTCCACATGTTGACTATCATCTATTGCAACACTGAATGAGGTAAGACTTAAATGTTGGAATACATACCGTATATGTAAATTTGATAAGCGTTCTAACACAATAGAAAAAATCGTATTAAAACATTTAGCTTCAAATTCAATCAGTATTGCTTAATTTTCAACATAAAAACGAGGACGAATTTAAAAGTGTAAAAATAAGTTCAGTGTTAACAAAGATTAAAAATACATTTTAAAATAATTAGTAGATATTCTGACATTACATTTTTAGTCACATTTTAGGTAATTTTTCTGGATTTTTTCGGTCATAAGATAGGTAATTTTTTCAATATTTTCAGGTCATCAAAATCCGGGCCCTGCTTATGGATTGTGCTTTTCATTCCAACATAATCTTTATTGGTGGTCGGAACTCAGTTAATATTAATCAATTGCCCGTTGAGAAGCGAAACGCACAACATTGTCCCCCTGAATATAACTGACTGAAGAAAACAAATAATAATATGAGGTTTTGCTATTCTTAACAGTTTCGAACTATTTATGCATAACGATTTGTATCCGAATGCATCCATGCAATCCTTTACTTTAGGACTCATTGAACAAATACTAGCAGCTATGAACGTTTGATTTGTGATGCAGTTCAGAAATCGTTCCTATAACAGCAAAGGAAGCCAGAAAATAATCATTGTAATAACATTCTAATACGGAAATTTTTATATATAATTAATTGTTCATAAGAAAGGTTTCTAATTGGTAACTCATTTATAAGTGCATAATTCTAATCCGTTTGCTCTTAAGAAATATAGGGGTTGTCCGGAAAGTAGTGCAATTTGTTTTTTTCCACCGCTCCTCCTGGTCCCAGCTCGTTCGCATCGTTGAGAAAGGGGGCAGGGACTCTTAGCTTCACAACGCTTCCAAGCTCAGTCTTCTAGGTCTTCTATGAGCTCTGGGAGCGTCAGGATCGCTGTTTCCGTGAACCTCCTGTTAGTTCCTGTGTCACGACGCGCAATGGAGAAAACTATCGAACAACATTACTCGATCAATTTCTGTGCTAAACTGAACAAAAGTCTCGCCGACACTCACCAAATGATTCAGGAAGCATACGGGGACTCTGCTCTCTCCTATTCTTAAGTCTTCAGATGGTTGAAATTGTTTAAAAATGGCCGGGTAGAGGGGGAGATGACCCCCGCTCTGGACGGCCGTCAAGCAGCAAAAGTTAGAAAAATGTGTCTCGTGTTCGTGATCTTTTAAATACCGATCGTCGAATGAGTGTTCGGATGATAGCAGAAACTCTCAGTATTCCGAAAACCACTGTGCACGACATCGTTACCGACAATTTGCACATGCGGAAACGCTCCCAGCCACACAGCTCTGCGTGTCGGAGAGTTTCTGGTCAATCACAGCTTGGCAACGTTGCCCCAGTCCTCCTACAGTCCCGGCCAGGCTCCGGCAGACTTCTTTTTGTTCCCGAGGATCAAGACCGCCCTGAAAGGAGCACGTTTTGGAACCACTGAGTCCATCCAAACCGCCGCGACAAAGGCTCTAAACGAGGTCACCGTCAACGCCTTCCAGGATGTGTACCGTGCATGAAAAAGTCGTTGGCAAGTGTGTGGATGCCCAAGGGGAGTACTTTGAAGAATTTTAAACGTCTGTAACGATATCTTGAATACTTTTTTTTTTTTACGAACTTAATAGCATTACTTTCTGGAACCCTGTATGATCATGCATTACGGCGGACGATAATACCCAATTGAGATGACGTGAGCAACCAATCAAACATTATGTAAGATTTAAGGTTATCACGGCAGTGACTATGAAAAAACATTCTTCTGAGATGTGGCACAGTGTAGATATTGTGTTAACTGACGTCTCGGAGGAACGTACCGCTTCCATATTCTGGGTAGATGAAAAAAGTAAGAAAATCCTTTGAGTGAGGAATCAGCGTGAGCAGGTGCTAACAGATTAATGTCGAGTCGAGTTAACCCAGCTGTATAAGAGCAGGAATAGAAGGATGGGGGGGGGCTACGGCTACATTGGTAATCATTAGAGAGGAGAGGGGAGGGGTCTGGTGAGGTGGGCCAGCAGGTAGAAGGCCAGAATAGGTACAGAATATTGAGTCAGGGGAGAAAGGCAAGGTTAATAGGAGGGCATAAACTCTTAAGCTTCAGGGTTGTTATGCGAGTCAGGCATGGACTAGCGTGGCCTTGTGGATCTGGCGTCATGTCCCGAAGTTTTCTTGAGGTAACAGATGAGAGGCTTCCATGACTTGCTGAGACAAAACCCCACTCTCTGTTCATATTGTCGGGATGGAGTTCAATCTCAATGGCTTCCCTAATGATTCGATCCATAAAACGGATCTTGGTATCGTGGATGAAGGTATTCTGAAGCCGAATGCGGTGTTCCAAATCGATGCTGTGTTCAGCCACAGCTAAGTTGTCCGGATGTTCGAGGCGGATGTGCCGCTGATGCTCCTTAAACCTTGTGTCCACGTGTGCCCGGTCTGTCCAATATAGACCATTAGACATTGCCGCACTCATAGGGGAGCCTATGAAGTTGGAAACCAGTTGTCTGCCTGAAATCGGCGACTTTTCTCGAAAGCTGTGGTTACGTTGCGGTTGCTAGTTTCTTTGGTGTGCTCTCGCCCGTAATCTCTGAAATAAATAATTTTGCTCATCGTATGGTGATCTACGCCATCTACGTTCTGCGCAAATAAGAAATATGGCAGTATATATGCTGAGGTTGAGTAAAGTAATTGGCGAATCGGTTTGGGGACAGCAATTAACGAAAGGTTATTATTTTTGTGACAAGTTGAAGGTTGTAGTTTAGATACTCTTAGATGGTATGATGATCATTACACTGTTTAGTATATTCACGATATATATACACAGCAGTGTTCAGTTGAGTAAAAACACCACCGAGGGGTGAAAAACTGAATTTGTGTATAATAGCCACTGAAATTAGGGTTTTCCTTGACAGTTTTCCCCACAGTGATGCAATCAAAGCCAGCGGACATTTCTACATTAGATTACTCCCAAGCGAGTAACAGTCATGAGTATAAATCAATATTAGAAGCTGCTAGTGCTTGACGTTTTAGTTTGCAGTATTGTTAAAAGTAGTATGTTGTAAGCAGAAAATTACTGTCGTCTCATAATTCATGGAAGAAACATTATTACATAAGGCATTTTCTGATTCGATTCACTTTTTAAAGTCTGCTAGGAAGGGTATATTCCCCCATACCAATGTCTTGCAGCAATGCGGATATAATTTAATTGTCTGAACTGTTGTCTCTGTATCTCTTTTTCAGATGTGCTAAATTCTTCACAGAGAATATCAAATAAGGTCATTGCATGTAATAATGTTCCAGTATACACACCTATTACCATAAGTCATAGGAACACAAGTTTCTTCAATAAGTGTAAGTAAGAAAATAGGCTTTAATGACAGTTTTATTAATGTAGATTTTTTTTTTGTCATGGGTGAGTCCAGTAGCATATGATTATAGACTGTTTCAGTTAAACAGTTTTTAGTCATTTCATAACATGAGTTACCATTTTCTGTACGAGATCCAATTTTGAGTAATATTTTTCATGTTTCTACAAGTGTTTTACTGTGAAATTAATTCTTTATTGTAACTCTTTAACATTGGAGGCTTAAAATGAGATAATTATGTAATTTGACATGTAATATAATGAGATATATACTTTTCTGATATGAATGCATGAGGGGTAGGCCTTCTCAGTCCTTGCACCACGACCTACAATGGTCTGTTGTGTTTTACTTTTCTGATATGGTTATTACTGTTGTTAACACTGCCAAACATCTGTCATACAGAACAATAGTTAATTTTAGTATCGTTCACTGATAGTGCCATATCATGGGCTGGGAGAGTGGGGAAGGTCTTCAATAGTGTATTTCTGCTGTACGTAGACATATTGAGAGGCCTGTGAGCATGCTGTAGCAAGTCAGAAAGACATTGCAGTAAGACAGTAGTAATAACACACTATATTGGTGGTCACTGAAAGATTTTAGATGAACATTATTTTCCCCCTCCTTTTCCTTTTTCATTATTTCCATTTGTCTTTGTCATGTATATTTATGATCGGGCAAACGTAATCTTAGAGAATAAATGTACATATTTTTGAGGAACTAACCAGAATGATGGTTTTAACACCTAGTTGTACAGTACAATTTTTGTTCAAGTAATGATTCTGCTATTGGTTCCTTTTAGTTTTATGAGTAATCTGTCTTTTCCACTCTACAATATTATGATCTAACTCCATTGTCCAGGCTTATCCCTGAGCAGTTTAGTTATTTGCCTAGTGAGAGAGATTCCTTACTTAACACTGGCATTTTGTTTCTTACTTTTCTGATCTTGTTCAGAGAGTTTCGGATAACTTAGTTTTTTATGTTTTATTCTTGAGATAGCTGTTGTTATGACTCTATGATATAGTATTTGTGTATTTATCTCTGTTCTTGGTATACTGCTGTTGCATGTCATGAATGACATTCCACTGACAACATGAATGACCAAGAATGTTTCCTCATGAAAGTATAAACTAAGCAGCTGTGGTGCCTCTGAACTCAGTTATAATCATGAATATTCATGTCATTCCTATTCACAGTATGCTGTGTCTCAATGTTAACTTTGACTAATATGTAAAGCATCCATTTAAATATTTCAGTATCAGCTGAAGCACTATGGAAGGGGGTAACAAGTGTCAGCAATGCCGGCAGGAAACGTGGTCGAGGAAAAGGTGTTGGGAAGAAGATGGCCAAAAATCTCAACAGAGGACAGGTCATAGGCGTTGGTATGTAGGAATTTGGTGTTAACAGATAAGAAATTCTGTNTTAATTGGTTAATGTGACGGACCAGAATGAAAGACCTTAAAAATATTTTACACACATTATTTCAGAATTGGTTCTATTCTCATCATAAGGAGACAGTTGTATTTTAGCGTCCTGTTACACTGATTTTCATCCATGATATGTTTACAGTGGCCATCTTGTAGTGCACTCAGTTTCACCTGTTACTTCACGACATGTTTCGGCAACATAGTGCCATCATCAGGTGCCCTAATTACGTTAATCTATCGCATTGCTTGACCTCATATGTCTTCACACTTGCAGATAAGAAGGGAACACACATCACAAGACATGGTTTACACAGAAAATAAGAAAAAACGACCCCATAGTGAATGAACCACACGCAAGTTTTAATTAAGACACATAAGATGAATAATCTTAACAAGTTTTAGTGAGTGTAAATTTATTATAGTTGACAAATACGCACTTTATAAATACTTTTTAAATGGTGTTATGATCAGTGGCAATGGTCAGATCGAATCTGGTTCCCTTTGAATACTAGACCTACATGCTAACCACAGGACCAGAGGATGTCAGTCATAACTCTCTGTCTTAATTTGTATACCACTGGGATTTTCAGAGTTTCCCATTCATAAACTAACTCACCAACAGTGCAATGCATTGTTATGTTTGAGCAGTTCATAGTTATTCATCTGATTAAGCAGTTCCCTTCCGTTTTGAAACCCTAAAAATAACTTACTACTGTCCACTATCCCAAACCATTTCCATTAAATTGCTTTAATGACTGTCTTTTCAAAATCAAAGACAGAAACACAAATACTTGACTTAGGCATATCAACAAAACTACTGCATCACCACTGCTGCCACTGCCACCACTACAAATAACAGTGACTAATAATAATAATTTGTCATCACCTCGTTGTTGTTCTTCTTGTTCTTCTGTTCTCACGTACAGTGTGCATGTGTGTGTGTTAAAAAGAATTGTTACAAGTTCTGAGGGGCCATAATAGTCACATAAATGAGCAAAACAGTTCCAGTCAATGTATGTCCAGAAACCAGTGCCAGCTGAGACATGGGTGATGTTCATGTGAGCTATACAGCGGACATTTTGTGTGATTCCCATGTATTTCAACACAGGTTTCTGTTCTCTTTGCATAGAGGTGCAAACTCTGTCAAAAATTCCTGGTTTCAGTCGAATCTCCTGACAGGCATTCTCTACTCATTGCTGTAATACCGTGAAGTCATTGATCGGCACAGAATATGCCGAAAGGATTAAAGGTCAGGGGATCATGCTAGCCAGTTGTTGTTGTTGTTGTTGTTGTTGTTGTTGTTGTTGTTGTTGTTGTT
>NW_019727416.1:132760-137571 GCF_002891405.2 Cryptotermes secundus | reverse complement strand
ATATTTAATTGCTTTAAGGGATGAGGTAACTGTCTTCATTTTTTAAGTCTTTTGATCCATATAGTGAATTTCAACAAACTGTGATCTGTCTGTAAGATACTATCTCATCCATGCATGAGATATTCCTCTCAGTCCATAAGGTTCCAACTTTGCAAGCAGCAAGTTATGATTAGTAACATTAAAAGCCTTTGATAGATCCAGAAATATACCAAAGGACAGTTGTTTATTATCTAGTGTTTTCTGAATTTCTCCAATAAAAGTTTGAATTGCCATAAACATGGATTAATTTTTTCTAAAACCATTTTGAGCATTTGATATCAGATTGAATCTATTTAAGAAATTGACAACCCTATTGTACATCAGTGTTTCAAGAATTTTTGAAAAAAAAAAAACAGACAAAATTGAGATTGGTCTGTAATTTGCAATATTTTGTTTCTGACCTTTCTTAAAAATAGGTCGAACTTTTGCAATCTTCATTTGATTTGGAAAAATGCCAGAACTTAGTGACAGATTAAATATAAAAGTCAAAGGCTTTTTTATGGTTTGGATACATTGTTTAACTATCATATCCGGAATCTCATCATAAGCTGCTGAAATTTTCATTTTTAATTTACTAGTAACCTGTAGAACCTCTTCTTCAGTAACAGGGGCAAGAAATAATACATTTGGATTTTGTATTGCATCATTTGTAGTGGCATGGTCAATTTTACAATTTTTATTTAAATGTATCAGCTTGTCTATGCTATTTACAAAAAATTCATTAAATTTTTTGGATACATCCTGTGGGGTTGTAACTAACTTAGAGTCTATTTCTAAAGAAATATTTTCTATTTCTGTAAAATTATTTCCTGACTCCTTTTTTATTATTTGCCATAGAGTTTTTGAATTTTTGACTGACCTTTTAATAATTCGGTCATTTTCTCTTCGACGGGCAACAGAAATTACTTTCTTATAAATTCTCTGATATTTCTTTATATACTTCAAAGTGTGAACTGACAGGGACATCTTTCTTTTTAACAAACGTTAAATGTGGGCCTCCACATCCCGTCCACTGTTCACTGAAATTCTCCAGGTGCTGTTTGACAGTGTGGAGAAGATGAAGTGGTGCTCTATCATGCATGAACTACATGTGTTGTCATTGAGGAAGAGGCACATGTTCCAAGAGCTATGGTAAATCATTCACAAGTGAACAATGGTATACTGTACCTGTTAGTCTGATAGGTAAGAGTTTCTGAGAGTTGATCAGCTAAGATGTCCACTTAGACATGATAGAAATTGAAGTTGAGATCTTGATGTCACGGTGGTGTGTGGATTGTCATCAACCCAGGCATGGCTATTGTGAAAGTTCACAGTACCATTCCTTGTGAACCCCATCTCGTCAGTAAACTTGATGTTAGTTACAGATTATGTGTTTACAGTGCATTTTGTGAGAAACCATTGGCAAAACATCTCCCTTGCACAGTGGTCAGGAGGAATGAGGGCTTGCATTTGCTGGATGTGGTATGGGTAAAGTGATTGTTCGTGGGGAATTTTCCAAAGAAAAGGAACGACCACTGATACTTTCAACAGCTGCAGTTCTTTGCACACTGGCTCCAAGAACTTCCACTCTTTTCAGTATGCAGATTTTTCAAAAACTTCCATATTTCAGCAGGCAGTTATTTCTGGACATAAGCTGGCTGGGAATTTTTTTATCATTTAAGTGAATACTGTGGAGCCATGGTAGCATTGTTGGTATAGCAACTGGCTACCAGCTGAACAACTGAGGGGTCAGAGTTCCAAGTCCCAGTATGGTGAAGAATTTTCTCTACTCCAAATTGTCCAGACTGGCTCTGAGGTCCACCCAACCTCTATCCAATGGGTACCGGGGTCTTTTTCTCCGGGGGTAAAGTGGCTGGGCGTGAAGCTGACAACTTGCTTCCAGCTAGTGCCGAGGTCAAGAAAATGTGGATGTATACATCCACTCCCACATATGCCTTCATGGCGTAGTGCATAATTTGTTGAGCACAGGGACAGCTTTACCTTTAAGTGAATACTATACCCCCTTAAATTGTAAAACCTCATTAGGGAAATGGTGAGGTATCTCATAATAATGTAGCAGTTCACTAAAAAGTCTTTCATCCTGTTGTGTGTCATTCAGGAAAAATAAAATCTGAGTTCTGAGAAGACTGCTGCAACATTAATACCATCACCATGACAGGACACCTGTACATATTGCACAGTATTAAACTTCAGCTAACCCTATGATAGAAAAAATGTACAAGGGCGGGATACCAAGCTCAAAATTGAGTATAGACGGTACACAGTGGTAATGCTATAAGTGCAACATGGCATAATTTGAAGAAGGATCCCAGCACGGTTGGTTACCCCAGTTACATTTACTACAACCTCAATTAAGTAGTGGTCACATGAAAGTAAATAATACTCATTAATATAAATTAATATGTACAATTGTAATTTAAGTTTTATCTAATTTTAAGCAGCAATGATCAACTCGGAAGACATCATATGCCAGTTGTTAATAACAATACAGTATTTTAATGCTAATAAGTATATAATTAGACTCACAAATCTATACGCTAGTGGCAGACCACAGAAACACATACATAATATTTATTTTATTCTTAACTCTTTAAATTAATAATCATTTTATCCTTAACTACTCAAATTAACATAGATAATAACATAAATATCAATAATATAGGTGCATATATTGTTCGATCGAAAATTTGAATTAAGGATTGTGAAATATAAAACCTATTAATGTAAATATAAATCCGTTTTAATCCTTTAAAATATTTAAAAACTTACACTGTTGTTACATGTATGCCTGAAGATTGTCTAAAGAAAGCTCGAAACTTGTAGCATTAACATCTGTATCGATAAATGAATTGATGATACTGTAGTATCTAGTTCGTTTCAGTTTCTTTGTTTGTTGTGTTGGCTGTCCCATTTTATATTTCTCTTATTTTTCACTAAAATGTGTTTTGCTTGTAAGTTATATACCACTTGATGATGATCAGTATAACTGAAACATGTCATGGTCTTGAAATAAATAACTCCTGCTATATTCATCAACTAAGTGTTATGAAGATCGCTATTAAAGCAGTTTTACTAATACATAATGGGATGAAGGGACTGAAGGACAGCTCAATTCACACCTTCAGAGTCAGTTTCTCTGTGAGCCATTTTAATACTGCCTCCAAATTTATGCCTTGTTCTCCTAAAATTCTTCACCCGTAAATTTTTCCAACCAAAATTTTGTATACACTTGTATACTGAGATTGTATTAAAGCCTGCCACAAATCACTTGGATTATCTGGCAGGAAGGATAGATGCCTCTCGCATCAACTTGCACTGTGTGCCTTTGGACTTGTAGCATAATAGACGAGCAACAGCCTGTACATATTGTGAAAGGCCTGAGGGATATGAAACTCTGCTATTCCGAACAGGGTGCTTTGCATTCAGGTCACCTGCCAGGATGGACTTATATGTGATATCTGTGTCACTCCAAAGTCTCTGTGGAGGTTTATAGACAGCTGCAAGCAACATTTCAGTGTTTCCAATCATTATGCAGACCCCTGTTGCTTCTACTGATAGGAGAGGGGGTAAGTCGATACAAGTGTGAGGGATGCCTTACTTAACTGCACTGACAGTTCTGCCTATATGCCCATCTTCATGGTAAGTCCAATAAATATAATTTTGAGTGTAGAATCTCTTGAGGTTTCAGGTATGTCTCTGAGAACAGGGCAATGTCAATTTTCAAGTCTTGCAAATGATTCCTGACCTCATAGGCATGCCTCCCAATACTGTTAGCATTGAATGCTATGATTTTCAGGGGTCTGTGAAGTCAAAGTCAAAGTCATGTTAACACCAATGGTCAGTCCAAGACCAAATTTGTATTACTGTCAGACAGTTGCAGGTTTGTTGATGAGGGGTGCCCCCTCTGACAAGAGGACAGTTCTGCTGTTTACAATTGCTGCTGGCCCTTGCCAGAGCAGTCATTCTCAAGTCAAAGTCCTGCAGGACTTGTGACCTTATTTCACTGTCTCGGATTCAAGACTCCCCCAACCTGAAGGGCCAGGCTTAGGTATTTGTATCCCCCAGGAACAGGATGTCCCAGTTATAACCCATTCCCTTTTTGCCACCTCCTGTGACTTGCAGAGCTACAGTGGAGGTATTCGAAACCACCACCACACAGAGGCAACTGCAACTGCTGAGTCGAAGTCAGCGTTACTTTATGACTGGCGGTTTACCTCCTATCAGTTCATCTTGGCACTGAGCCCCTTAAGACTTGCAACCAGAGATTCTTTTCTCAACTGCACCCTTGTTGTCATATGCTAAGAGGTTCCTCGTTATGTAGCCCTGGGGTGGACCTATTACCAAACTTGGCTTCCAAGAATTTGTCTGTTCTTGCTTGTTTATTCATTGCCTACCAATGCTTGTTAACTTATCTGTTACCTAGCAGCAGGCAGTTTCTTCTGGCTCCATTCCTGCTCCCAACCACTGTGTCACAATATTCTTATCCTTAATGTTGTCTGGTCTGGTGCAGTTTTTAACTGGTCTTAAATACGTTGTGCGTTCAAGTTCTAAGGTCTCCGATTTTTTTTCTCACACAATAATCATACAAAAAATTTGAAACTTCTGTCACTTTTCAACGTAATCTCCCTGCAGCCGTACACATTTTTCACAATGTCGACGCCATGATTCCATGGCCGCTGCGAACGCTTCTGTAGGAGTCTGTTTTGACCACTGGAAAATTGCTGATGCAATAGCGGATTGGAAAACGGCATCCATGTCTCATCCATTGTCAC
>NW_019727416.1:128250-132230 GCF_002891405.2 Cryptotermes secundus | reverse complement strand
GCTGCACGGATAACATCTAGACGGTAGCTGAATTCATCCTACACTCGATGACAAATATCTTGCGTCACTGAGTTCACCGCAGCTGTGATACAGTTTCTTAGGTCATTCAAATTTGTGGGAAGAGGTGGTACACGCCACACAGTTGTTTGCGATAGTCCAAGTTCTCTACTAGCACTACGGGTTGACTTCATTGGGCTGCGCTCAAAGTTCACTCGAATGCACTCCACGTTCTCCTCCGATACACGTGATCGGCCCGGGATTTTACCCTTACACAGAGAGCCAGTTTAATCAAATTGTTTATTCCAACGATAAATGCTCTTCCTCGTTGGAGGTTGGATGTTAAATTTACGACGAAAGGCACGCTGCACCGCAGTCGCAGACTCACTTTTACTGAACTCACGAATGCAAAAAGTCTTGTGTTGATCAGTAGCAATCTCGCTTACAACTGACGCAGTGATGGAGGGCACTAGCGGTAGTACTAGAAACTTTGTAACATCCTCTTTCAAATGTACTTTACAGAACTCAAATGCAACGTATAGTTCAGGAAATATAGTCAGTTGAAATTGTGTCCATCTTTCTGAATCACTCTGTATATTGTCATAATATTAACATGGGTATTAGAGATGTGGGGTGTGAAACAGCTGGCTTGGGACAGAGTTTCGTGGCATGGTTTTGAGAACACAGTATGAACTTTCACTGTTCAGAAACAAAGTTTTTCTTGACTAGCTGAGTAACTGTTAGTTTTCATCACCTTGTATCATGAGTTTTGTATGTTCATACAGAATGGTTGGATAGTGCTTTGTAAAATGTTTAAGTTGTTGGCTTTATCATCCAATTCCAGGCAGAGATAACATCATATGGCCTGGCTTGACTGTGCCAGTGTTACGAGGCAGAGAGCTGGTACAGCAGCAAAAATTGCCAGAAGATCCAGAACGTGAGAAGAAGCTAATAAAATTGCGGGACGATATGGGCAATTTCCGGCCTCTCAAATTAAGTCCTATAGAACGGGGCTGGTCAGGAGTAAAGATGCCCGGTAGGAGTATTGGTCCACCAGATCCAGTTGGGGAAGGTACAAATACTGGTTTATTTTGTAGATATATTCTAATCCCTCCTGCTAGAATTTACTGTTGGTTCCATTAAAGTTTATAGATATGTTGGGTTGTTTGTAATTTTAGCACTCCAAAATGTGGTAGTCACAATTTATTGCACTTGCATTATATTTAAAGTTTTAATAATGTGTAATGAAGTAATACATGTTCTCTCTGTTGAATTAATAAACCCCTTCTTATTTGCAGAAACATTTGATGGTTTTGATACAAGAGTGTTAGAGGTAAGCACTGTTATTCACAATTTTATGGATGTAGGACAAAGAGCTTGCACATTTGTAGATGATAAGAATAGTCACGACTTGCTGTTAAGATAGTAAAGTCTGTATAGGTGGGGAGATAAGAAATGAACACAGTTTTACTGAGGAAACCTCCTGAATAGTGGCCGCAAAGAATAGGATGTGGCAGGAGGATGTCATGAAGGTCTCAGTGAAATCGGCTGGAATGATGGGACGGGGACAGAACTGACTCAGGTTTGTGTCTAATACTGGGCCTTTCTGGGGGCACGCAGTAGCATGGTTGAGGCACTGTGCTACAAGTAGGAAGGTCATGAGTTCAAGTCTCGATGAGGTGGATTTTTTCAGTTGACCTAATCCTTTCAGCTGCATTATGACCCTGGGGTTGACTCAGACTCTAATGGAAATAAGTACCAGGAATCTTCCTGGGGGGTAAAGGGTGGCTGGCACATAAGGCTGACAAACTTACAGCCATCTTTGAGCAGACTGTCTAGATAATGTGGGACCCTCAATGTCTCACAACCCTATGGGCCTTCATGGCCTGTTACAGGGATAGCTTTTACCAGGCCTTTTTATTAGCAGTGGCTTCACTACTGGGTTGTAACTCATTATCTGTCCTCCCCTGGTTGTTCTGTGTTGCTCTTTATCTAGAGTTTTAAAAACTTTAGTAAGTAGGTGCTTTATGTTACTAAAATAGGATTATGCATACCCATTTCTGCAATTTATTTATTTGTGAATTATAGAATGACTAATATGGGTGAGAGTAACTTGCTTTTGCAAACATTAAATAAAGTACTACCCAATGACTGACGCGAACTAACTGAACCAGTCAGGCAGTTCTAAAAGGCTTCTTGCTTGTAGTGTGCAATGGTACACTGTACCGCTTTTAACAACCCCCTCCCCCCAACATTACTAAAAGAATAAAATAAGTGCTGTGGTCAATATGAAGCCATGCAAGTCAACAGTCACTTTCAGTATTTGAAAGGTTTATTTTTTGTTGATAAACTTAAAATATTTTGTCCTCACATCCTAGTTGCACATAATAAAACACTTTCCCCTTTAGGAAAAAAAAAACACCAACATAAAGAAATTTTTAATCAGTATTTCATATTCATGAAGCAGGGATAGCTTAGTCACTACAGTGCCTGGCTATAGGCTGGATGGCCTGGGTTCGATTCCCGGCAGTGCAAAATTTTTCTCTTCTGCACAACATCCAGACTGGCTCTGGAGCCCACGCAGCCTCTTATTCGATGGGTACTGGGGCTGTTTCCCTGGGAGATAAAGTGGCAGGGGCATGGAGCTGACTACGCGCCTCCATCTAGTACCCAGTTCAAGAATGGTGGAGCTATACCACCACTCCCCCACATGTCTTCATGGCATAGTGCTTATCTAATGAAGCACAGGGACAGCTTTACCTTACTTCATAGTCATGGCATGTTCCCTCATCACAGTATGGCACATCCACAGGTTGCAGGTGGAGCTGGTGGTAGAGTATTTCTTTTCTTTATTTTCTTAAGTTGGTTATTTAAGGATGCTGTCAGTATCACACCTATGTAGGATCAGATGGTAGCATAACAGATGAATGATGAATTGGAAGGGAGCAGTAATGGCCCAAGTGAGGAATCATCTTGGAATCTGCCTGGAGGGACTTAAGAAGCCACTGTCAAGTTAGCTGGTGACCTGGCCAAGATTCAAACTGCACATTAACACTTCCAAATACAGCTTTTCCTGTTTATTATTCACAAATCATCAGTAAGAAATACTGACAGCAGTATTACATAAATCACACATAAAATAAGTCCATGTTGTTATTTATTTCATGTTCATCTGAGAGAGGGACAGCAGTGATTTCATTCATTCACTCATTTTTTATTTGTTCACAAGATCTACATTTGGCGATATTGCCTCAGATATAGAACACGTCCATAGTTTAAATATCCATAAGGACAGTGTCATAACAGAATACAGAAAGTACAAATATAAGTTTAAAAACATCCAGAGAACTACGTTATAACAGAAGACCTCATACATAATAACAATTCACCATCATAACAGTAATTATAAACATGCAAAACGCATGATAATGCCACCTATTTAACTTAAATTTCATCAGTACAATTTAAGGTATCTAAAATATTGTGACATGTTGAGCTATGGATGACGCCCCCCCCCCCCCACCCGTGATGCGCCGAGCGAAGCCGAAGTGAGCCGAAGTTAGCCGAGTCCTAGCATCCTGGTTGCTAGGCAACGCGAGTCAACAGCGATTACGTCACCAAGTGTACCGCGGGTTGCTAGGCAGCGTGGGTAACCAGGATTGCGAGAGACGACGGTAGTAACAGCGGTTACTACCGCTAGCGTTGCTAGCAACACAGCGCCAGGCAACAAGGGTGCTTATTACGTGGCCCTTTTTCTGTATTGTCCGATCGAGGCTACATGAGGAGCAGCGAAGGCTATTCACAGTTAGTCCTCAAGCTACCTCCGAGTTAGTTCTGAGTTAGCCGGCAACTAGTCAGTTGTATTCTGGCATTTGGAGTGTACTATTTGTGATACTGCAGATAGCAGTAATCGTAAATCTGTAATTTGGGTGATTGTAAGTGCGAATGTGAAATAAAATTCGCTATATCAAATACTTAAAAGA